>NC_074675.1:41188970-41488970 GCF_029448725.1 Salvelinus fontinalis
GTTGTCTTCCTCTCAAATCAAATCAAACCAAAATCAAATCAAATTTTATTAGTCACATGCGCCGAATACAACAGATGTAGACCTTACAGTGAAATACTTACTTACGAGCCCCTAACCAACAGTGCAGTTTCAAAAAATACGGATAAGAATAAGAGATAAAAGTAACAAGTAATTAAAGAACCTCAGTAAAAAATAACAAAATACAGTTGAAGTCGGAAGTTTACATACACCTTAGCCTCATACACCTCATTACGGCGTACGCCTGTCACCATCGTTACGTGCACCTGCGTGTCGTAAGACTCACCTGGACTCCATCAATTCCCTGATTATCTTCCCTACATACAGTTGAAATTGGAAGTTTCATACACCTTAGCTAAAAACGTTTGAACTCAGTTTTTCACAATTGCTGACATTTAATCCTAGTTAAAATTCCCTGTCTTAGGTCAGTTAGGATCACCACTTTATTGTAAGAATGTGAAATGTCAGAATAATAGTAGAGAGAATGATTTATTTCAGCTTTTATTTCTTTCATCACATTCCTAGTGGGTCAGAAGTTTACATACACTCAATTAGTATTTGGTAGCGTTGCCTTTAAATTGTTTAACTTGGGTCAAACGTTTTGGGTAGCCTTCCACAAGCTTCCCACAATAAGTTGGGTGAATGTTGGCCCATTCCTCCTGACTGAGCTGGTGTAACTGAATCAGGTTTGTACGCCTCCTTGCTCGCACACGCTTTTTCAGTTCTGGCCACAAATTTTCTATAGGATTGACGTCAGGGCTTTGTGATGGCCACTCCAATACCTTGCCTTTGTTGTCCTTAAGCCATTTTGCCACAACTTTGGAAGTTTGCTTGGGGTCAATGTCTATTTGGAAGACCCATTTCCGACCAAGCTTTAACTTCCTGACTGATGTTTTGAGATGTTGCTTCAATATATCCACATAATTTTCCTACCTCATGATGCCATCTATTTCGTGAAGTGCACCAGTCCCTCCTGCAGCAAAGCACCCCCACAACATGATGCTACCACCCCTGTGCTTCATGGTTGGGATGGTGTTCTTCGGCTTGCAAGCTTCCCTCTTTTTCCTCCAATCATAACGATGGTCACTATGACCAAACAGATATGTTTATTTCATTACCAGAGGACATTTTTCCAAAAAGTACGCTCTTTGTCCCCATGTGCAGTTGCAAACCGTAGTCTGACATTTTTATGGCGGTTTTGGAACAGTGGCTTCTTCCTTGCTGAGCGGCCTTTCAGGTTATATCGATATAGGACTTGTTTTACTGTGGATATAGATACTTTTGTAACTGTTTCCTCCAGCATCTTCACAAGGTCCTTTGCTGTTGTTCTGGGATTGATTTGCATTTTTCGCACCAAAGTACGTTAATCTCTAGGAGACAGAACGTGTCTCCTTCCTGAGCGGTATGACAGCTGCGTGGTCCCATGGTGTTTATACTTGCGTACTATTGTTTGTACAGATGATCGTGGTACCTTCAGGCATTTGTAAATTGCTCCCAAGGATGAACCAGACTTGTGGAGGTCTACACTTTTTTTCTGAAGTCTTGGCTGATTTCTTTTGATTTTCACATGATGTCAAGCAAAGAGGCACTGAGTTTGAAGGTAGGCCTTGAAATACATCCACAGGTACACCTCCAATTGACTCAAATGATGTCAATTAACCTATCAGAACCTTCTAAAGCCATGACATCATTTTCTGGGATTTTCCAAGCTGTTTAAAGGCACAGTCAATTTAGTATATGTAAACTTCTGATCCACTGGAATAGTGATACAGTGAATTATAAGTGAAATAATCTGTCTGTAAACAATTGTTGTAAAAATTACTTGTGTCATGCACAAAATAGATGTCCTAACCGACTTGCTAAAACTATAGTTTGTTAACATGAAATTTGTGGAGTGAAATGTATGTACATTTCCGACTTCAACTGTATACAGGGTGGTGCCGGTAGTCAATGTGCAGGGGCACCGGTTAGTTGAGGTAGTATGTAAATGTAGGTAGATTTAATTAAAGTGACTATGCATAGATGACATCAGAGAG
This sequence comes from Salvelinus fontinalis, assembly GCF_029448725.1. Taxonomy (NCBI): domain Eukaryota; kingdom Metazoa; phylum Chordata; class Actinopteri; order Salmoniformes; family Salmonidae; genus Salvelinus; species Salvelinus fontinalis. The sequence continues at coordinate 41,191,025 of NC_074675.1, forward strand.
TGGCAGTGGTGTGGAGAAGGGCGGATGCAAATAATCAGGGTAGCCATTTGATTAGATGTTCAGGAGTCTTATGGCTTGGGGGTAGAAGATGTTTAGAAGCCTCTTGGACCTAGACTTGACGCACCGCTACCGCTTGCTGTGCGGTAGCAGAGAGAACAGTCTATGACTAGGGTGGCTGGAGTCTTTGACAATTTTTGGGGCCTTCCTCTGACAGGCCTGGCATAGAGGTCCTGGATTGCAGGAAGCTTGGCCCCAGTGATGTACTGGGCCGTTCACACTACCCTCTGTAGTGCCATGCGGTTGGAGGCTGAGCAGTTGCCATACCAGGCAGTGATGCCACCAGTCAGGGTGCTCTCGAAGGTGCAGCTGTAGAACCTTTTGAGGATCTGAGGACCCAAATCTTTTCAGTCTCCTGAGGGGGAATAGGTTTTGTCATGCCCGCTTAACGACTGTTATGGTGGGCTTGGACCATGTTAGATTGTTGGTGATGTGGACGCTCTCAACCTGCTCCACTGCAGCCTCGTCGATGGGAATGGGGGCATGCTCGGTCCTCTTTTTCCTGTTGTCCACAATAATCTCCTTTGTCTTGATCACGTTGAGGGAAAGGTTGTTGTCCTGGCACCACACGGCCAGGTCTCTGACCTCCTCCCTGTAGGCTGTCTCGTTGTTGTCTGTGATCAGGCCTACCACTGTTGTGTCATTGTCAAATTTAATGATGGTGTTGGAGTCGTGCCTGGCAGAGCAGTCATGAGTGAACATGGAGTACAGGAGGGGGCTGAGCACGCACCCCTGAGGGGCCCTTGTGTTGAGGATCAGCGTGGCGGATGTGTTGTTACCTAGCCTTACCACCTGGGGGCAGCCCATCAGGAAGTCCTGACGGGCCGTCAATGAATAGCATTCTCACATAGGTGTTCCTTTTGTCCAGGTGGGAAAGGGCAGTGTGGACTGCAATAGAGACTGCATCATCTGTGGATCTGTTGGGATGGTATGCAAATTGGAGTGGGTCTAGGGTTTCTGGGATGATGCAGGCTTCCATGTCTTCTCCCTAGACCTCCTCAATGTCCACCTCTTGAACATCACACTCTGAGGCCTCATCTTCTCAATCACTTTCCAACCTTGTTGAGGATGGTTCGTTGTCAGGCTCAAAAAGCCTAATTTGCCCAGATGGCCATCAATTTTTCAACCCTTGTATTGGTCAGCCTTTTGCGTGCTTTGGTGTGTGTGTTCCCAAACAAGGACCAGTTTCACTCTGATGCAGCTGATGTTGGTGGGATTTGGAGGATGATGGAGGCAACAGGGGAAGGAGCCTCAGATCCACAAAGTCCCTTCCACCAGGTGGCTGATGAGATATGTTGGCACGACTGCCATATTGCATCTCCATCCCAAAGCCCTTGCTTGGAAGTGTACTTCGCCAGACTGCCAACCAGGCCAAGGTGGTGAGACACAATAGTGATGACACCATAGGCCTTGTTGATCTCTGCACCAGGCAGGATGCTCTTGCCAGCATACTTGGGGTCCAACATGTACGCTGCAGTGTGTATGGGCTTCAGGCAGAAGTCTTAATGCTTTTGATGTATTTCAGAACTGCAGTTTCCTCTGCTTGGAGCAACAGTGAAGTGGGCAGGGCAGTACGGATTTCTTCTCTTACATCTGCAAGCAGAGTCTGAACATCAGACAGGGTGGCATTGTCTCCCTCAATCCGTGCAATGGCTACTGCTATAGGTTTCAGGAATTTCAGGCTGCTTACCACTCACTCCCAAAATACATCATCCAGGAGGATCCTCATGATGGGTCTGTTCATATCGGCAGACTGTGATATGGCCATTTCTTGGAGAGACTCCTTCCCCTCCAGGAGACAGTCAAACATGATGACAACACCACTCCAACAGGTGTTGCTGGGCAGCTTCAATGTGGTGCTTTTATTCTTCTCACTTTGCTTGGTGAGGTAGATTGCTACTATAACTTGACCCTTCACATACCTAACCCTTTCCTTGGCTCTCTTGTAGAGTGTATCCATTGTTTTCAGTGTCATGATGTCCTTAAGCAGCATATTCAATGCATGAGCAGCACAGCCAATGGGTGTGATGTGAGGGTAGGACTCCTCCACTTTAGACCAAGCAGCCTTCATGCTCGGAGCATTTTCTGTCACAAGTGCAAATACCTTCTGTGGTCCAAGGTCATTGATGACTGCCTTCAGCTCATCTGCAATGTAGAGACCGATGTGTATGTTGTCCCTTGTGTCTGTGCTCTTGTAGAATACTGGTTGAGGGGTGGAGGTGATGTAGTTAATTATTCCTTGCACACGAACATTCGATCACCCATCTGAGATGATTGCAATGAAGTCTGCTTTCTCTATGATTTGCTTGACCGTCACTTGAACTCTGTTGACCTCTGCATCCAGCAAATGAGTAGATAAAGCATATCTGGTTTGAGGGTTGTATGCTGGATGAAGAACATTCAGAAATCTCTTCCAATACACATTGCCTGTCAGCATCAGAGGTGAACCAGTTGCATACACAGCTCAAGCAAGACATTCATCAGCATTTCTCTGACTACGTTCCTCCAATGAGTCAAAACAAATTCTGATTCCAGGAGGACAATGAGATGTTGCTATCGATAAGGTATCTGATTCATAATTTTCACCTCGAATAGAAGTAGAGGTTGCTTATTGTGAGCGCTGAGCGAACTTTATGCACTTGGCCAGATGATTCTGCATCTTTGTTGTGTTCTTCACATATCATTTGGCACAGTATTTGCAAATGTACACAGCTTTTCCTTCTACATTAACTGCAGTGAAATGTCTCCATCACATCAGGCATTTTCTTGAAAGATTATTAAAAAAATTATAAATATATATACATAATTCCATGTACAGATTAATGGTTAAGCAGTTGGATTAAAAAACTTATTTGTAAGATAACTGTTTTAAAATGAAACATGTATGGAAACAGGTGAATTAACACTCTTCAGTTAGCAGGCTCAAGCAAGCTAAAATCCACATGGTAGCAAAAACTAACTAGCAGAAATTGTTAAGAAGTTAGAAATGATTTAAACACACTTTGCTGTAGACACCCAGTATTGTAATCAAAATGTACCATGTAGTCCTTGGCTTAGACAGTGTAGTAGTGTGGGCTCAATAGCATCTCATTAGTGTGCAAGATCTTGAGATTCAGCTGTACATGTGATGGAAGAATGCACTGTCCATGCAGAGGGTTGCAATTCAATTGATTGGGGATAGTTTAACCAAAATATGCCACAAGACCTATAATTGCCATATGTGTATCCCACAAAAAAGGTTCACTGTTATAAGCTAACGTTTTTGATGAATTTAAGCAAAATTCTTCAAATTCCCAGGCTTAACGTCCCATGGGAAATTTCTGGGAATTTACCGGAAAGATCCGACTGTTTGCAACCCTAATTGTTTCCAACAAAAGACAACTGGAGACTATTGGAAGAAGGGATTTGAGGAAAGAGTTTTGGAGTGCTTTTGCAGTCAGTGTATGAATGTCCATGTGTGTTTGCATGTACACTTGAGGGTGGGTGTGTGTGTGTGTGTGTGTGTGTGTGTGTGTGTGTGTGTGTGTGTGTGTGTGTGTGTGTGTGTGTGTGTGTGTGTGTGTGTGTGTGTGTGTGTGTGTGTGTGTGTGTGTGTGTGTGTGTGTGTGTGTGTGTGTGTGTGTGTGTGTGTGTGTGTGTGTGTGTGTGTGTGTGTGTGTGTGGCACCAAATTCTGTGTACTGTTGATGGTGATAATAGTGATTATGCTTGTGTTTGGGTGACTGAAAGGGGCATCTCCATTGTGTACAAGGACACTCTTTGTACTGGGACACAAAACAAGACGCCACAACAGTCTAAATGCTACAGGGGTGTTTAACCGGGGGTCCGCGGAGGTACTGCAGGGGGTCTAGAAAGAAACTACACTACCAGTAAAACGTTTGGACACACCTATTCATTCAAGGATTTTTCTTTATTTTACTATTTTCTACATTGTAGAATAATAGTGAAAACATCAAAACTATGGAATAACACATATGGAATCATGTAACCAAAAAAAGTGTTCAACAAATCAAAATATTTTTGGAGATTCTTCAAAGTAGCCACCCTTTGCCTTGATGACAGCTTTGCACACTGTGTTTTGGTTAACTTTCTAGCTAATAGGCTATGTTAGAGTTTACACTTCCTCTTCCAATGATAATGTGGGGAATTCAAAATGATGAAAAACTATCTACCAAATATATTCATCCCTGGGTCCCTGGTCAAGAAAAGGTTGAAGACCCCTGTAGGGCTGGGCGATATATCAAATTAATTTGAATGTATGTTTTAGTGCGAATTTCGAAATGCCTGTATCGCCAGAATCGAGGTTTATTTATTCCGTTTTTATGAGAGTTTGTCTGCTTGTTCTCATGTTGTCTTTTTGGTCGGTTTCCTTCGCTCCTTTTGTGCTGGGTGCACCTTCCCACTCATACACTTAAGTCCCTCCCCTTGCTGACATTTACAACAACGAACAAGAAAGACCACTTCTTCCTCTCTGACAAGTAGTTTAAACTTGCTATTTGCATTTGAGGTTTGGTCCAACAGAATGGGTCAGATGAACACTGAAAGACATTGAGACATTATTTTACTGTAATAGAGGACTTAACCTTTGTAACCATAACCTTTTTGTGTATCAACTCCCAGAATGTACAGAGAGCAGACCCTACTACACTGAGAGTATCAATGACAGTTTCTGTCAGATGCAGCATTTTATCCACAGACTTATGTGTCAACTGTCTAGTCTGTGTTTTATAAATGTGCAATGAGCATAAAAATATGCATTTATATAATTAATTGGCTTCTCAATCTGAGAAAAAAGCTTATTCTTATCCAGGTAGGCCACTTTATTTCAACATCTAAGTAAAGTGGACAGGCCAGTATATTGTTGAACCAGTTGGAGACAGACAGGGTGTGTGCAGAGCAGTTCAACAGTTCTACCTTGTTAGCTAGCTAATGGATCCAAGTTGGCTAGACTTGAATATAAAGATTAGCTGGGTATTCACTTGCACGTGAGCTTGTGCTTGAAATTGTTTGAGACCTGTGTTAATTTTCTATAATGCCTGCTACAAGAAGTTGGTCATTATTAGTGGGGATGTGCCTTGTGAATGGTTCTGGTAAATTTGTTTACAAAAAGGCAATTTTCATAGACTGCCATGAAAACTAGATCAGTGATTGTTGCAACAAAAGCAGGTTTAACTATTTTGAAAAGATAATGACATCATTAGTGAGTGAGTCTTATGGTTGTGGAAGACTTATATTTAGCCTTTGTACAGTATAATTTCACAAGCACTGAATTCATTAGCTTATTGCTGACTGTTTTGAAATGCAGTGTATTGATCTTGAAATGTGCAACAAAGCTTGTTTAGAGAAAACATTTAAAAAATGGAGATATACACTGAGTGTACAAAACATTATGAACTAATCTTTCCATGACATAGACTGACCAGGTGAATCCAGGTGAAAGATATGATCCCTTACTGATGTCACCTGTTAAATCCACTTCAATCAGTGTAGATGAAGGTGAGGAGATTAAAGAAGGATTTTTAAGCCTTGAGACAATAGAGACATTGTGTATGTGTGCCATTTAGAAGGTGAATGGGCAAGACAAAAAATGTAAGTGCCTTTGAACAGGGTATTGTAGTAGGTGCCAGGCGCACCAGTTTGTGTCAAGAACTGCAACGCTGCTGGGGTTTTCACGCTCTACAGTTTCCCGTGTGTATCAAGAATGGTCAATCACCCAAAGGACATCCATCCCACTTGACACAACTGTGGGAAGCATTGGAGTCAACATGGGCCAGCATCCCTGTGGAATGCTTTCGACACCGTGTAGAGTCCATGCCCCAACGAATTGAGGCTGTTCTGAGGGCAAAAGGGGTTCAACTCAATATTAGGACGGTGTTCTTAATGTTTTGTGCACTCAGTGTATACTGTGAATGAGTCATAAGTTAGAAAAAATGTAGATCTGATTTTTAGGCCATATCGCCCAGCCATAGACCCCTGCTACAAGGGATTAGGTGTCACATGTTACATTTGTTCCAGGTGATACATCTGTGACATTCAAATACAGTACATGCCTTTGGACAATCAGGTGTGTCTTGTGCATGTTAATGAGCTCAGGACTAATAGAGCAGGACAGTTGACATGGAACATTTGTTTACACTACACACATTACCAAAACAGCAGAAAACTCTCATTTGTGTATGTCAGAGTTCAGTCCCATATCCCAGCTCATTACATGTGAATGGAGGGCCCTCTACTGTTAATACCTGCTCATTGCAATTTGTTTCCCTGCTCACTTCTGCAGCTGTGTGTGTGTGTGTGTGTGTGTGTGTGTGTGTGTGTGTGTGTGTGTGTGTGTGTGTGTGTGTGTGTGTGTGTGTGTGTGTGTGTGTGTGTGTGTGTGTGTGTGTGTGTGTGTGTGTGTGTGTGTGTGTGTACAGTAATTATTTGTGACAATCTCTCTTTCTTCTTGTGTGAGGCTGAACATCTGAAATACTGCAAGAGAAGTTGAGGGAGGTGTGTGTGTGCATGTGTGCATTGCGTGCTTGCTTCTCAGCTCCTATCTCAGTGATTAGTTCCCGGTGTTGTGGCTGCATAGTGTTGACTCAGCCATAGCTATCTCTCAGCCTCCCTTCAACCTCACACCCCTCTGGTTTGATCGGGGACACGATGCAACTGATGAATTCTTCATTCCCAGTTAACACCAGATATCTTCCATGTAGACTCTGTCTTTTCTCCTGGAATGACAATAACGGAACACACACACACACACACACACACACACACACACACACACACACACACACACACACACACACACACACACACACACACACACACACACACACACACACACACACACACACACACACACACAGCTCTGTTCTGTGATGGAGATAGGTGGTTTGTTCTGTCATTGTGTGTTCCTGTCACACAAACACTCCACTCTAGCGCGACAAAAGACACCTCTGCCTAGCTCGGCAGAATCTCTGTTTTCACTCGCGTTCTCACAAGAACCCATACACGCACATACACTTTCTTTCTAGGATACACACACTCTCTCTTCCTCACACACACACACACACACACACACACACACACACACACACACACACACACACACACACACACACACACACACACACACACACACACACACATACATACACACACACATACATACACACACAGATATAGATGTGGCTCATTGATTTCCTCCTGGTAAATGAAGCTGAATGTTGTAGCAGTGTCTCCCCCCTCATCACACTGATCCAGCCTAGTGCTCCTGGGAGGCGTGTGTGTGTTGATGAGCTGCAGTGATAGGCCTCTGTCTATACGACAGCTCTATACTACAGATAGGTAATTACACAAACCTAGGCTATCTAGAGAAGAACGTTTGGTAATGACGTTTGCAGAACAATGCAGCATGGATCATCTCTTCAAATGAGCACTATTTAAAGAGCACACTGAACACCAGTCAATCAGATGTTACTTCTACATGGCACATTTTACAAGTACATTCTATCGCAAAGGGAGTCTTGCTATAATAAATGATAACTGTAGTGGAAGGGTTGCTATTGCATAGATATCCCAGCAGGTGGCAGAGTTGAACTATTGAACCAGAGAATAAGAGCAGGAGGATGGAGAGAGGCACTCATGGTTGAAAAAGAGAAACGGAGGGAGAGGCTGAAATATACAGGCGGGTTCTGTGTTACGTTGCGTTACGAGCGATACAGGATGAAATCTCAACCACAGAGGTTTGGTTACGGTCGCTAGGTTTGGTTACGGTCGCTATTCTCTGGGTTTCTTTTGACATTATTAGGATAATTTGATAGTTTGATTTTGTCTTATTTGACTGTTTTACTAATAAAAAGTTCACAACAGATTTAATTACGTTAATTATTTTAGGACATTTTGGAGATGTAATGAAAAGCGACAAGTTTGAGGCCATCCACTCCAGACTGAGGTTAAGAGAGGGAGATATTTCAATAGTGGTTACACAAGTATGTTCTGTGCACACTTTGTGTGTGCGTGTGTGTGTGAAATATTCAGAGAAGAGTCCACTGGACTAACCTTCACAACACACACACACGGAGAGTCAGAAACTTTCACTCTCTTTCACACACACACACACACACACACACACACACACACACACACACACACACACACACACACACACACACACACACACACACACACACACACACACACACACACACACACACACACACACACACAGGCAGATATTTTCCTGGTGGAACAGTCGGGATCCCATGCTGGGGGGTTTGGAAGGAGGGGGTCACAGGGATCTGTCTGTAGCCCAGTGTGTGTGTGGGGGGTGTGTGTATGTGTGTGTGTGTGTGGGGGGGCAGATGACAGGCCTCAGGGTGCTGTCACTCACTCCTGCTGCTATTGATGTAACATGTCCCCAAGAGGGTACATCATGCTACGACACACACACACACACCATCTGCAGCTGTTTTTCTCAGAGGAATGACACTGTGACAGTCTCTTTCCCACTGTTCTGTCTTTCTCTACACATCTCCATCTCTCCTCTCCCCCCTCTCTCAATTGAAATTCAAGGGGCTTTATTGGCATGGGAAACATACAGTACCAGTCAAAAGTTTGGACACACCTACTCATTTCAGGGTTTTTCTTTATTTTGACTATTTTCTACATTGTATCAGTTGTGTTGTGACAGTTGTGTTGTGACAAGGTAAGGGGGTATACAGAAGTTCGCCCCATTTGGTAAAAGTTTAAGTCCATGTTATGGCAAGAACAGCTCATATAAGCTAAGAGAAACGACAGTCCATCATTACTTTAAGACATGAATGTCAATCAATGCGGAACATTTCAAGAACTTTGAAAGTTTCTTCAAGTGAAGTCGCAAAAACCATCAAGCGCTATGATGAAACTGGCTCTCATGAGGACCGCCACAGGAAACGAAGACCCAGAGTTAGATCTGCTGCAAAGGATAAGTTCATTAGAGTTACCAGCCTCAGAAATTGCAGCTCAAATAAATGCTTCACAGAGTTCTAGTAACAGACACATCTCAACATCAACTGTTCAGAGGAGACTGCGTGAATCAGGCCTACATTGTCGAATTGCTGCCACGAAACCACTACTAAAGGTCCCCAATAAGAAGAGACTTGCTTGGGCCAAGAATCACAAGCAATGAACATCAGACAGGTGGAAATCTGTCCTTTGGTCAGATTAGTCCAGATTTTGGATTTTTGGTTCCAAGCGCCGTGTCTTTGTGAGATGCCGAGTAGGTGAATAGATTATCTCCGCATGTGTAGTTCCCACCGTGAAGCATGGAGGAGGAGGTGTGATGGTGTGGGGCTGGTGACACTGTCACTGATTTATTTAGAATTCAAGGCACACTTAAACAGCATGGTTACCACACCATTCTGCAGTGATATACCATCCCATCTGGTTTGCACTTAGTGGGACTATCATACATTTTTCAACAGAACAATGGCCCAACACAACTCCAGGCTGTGTAAGGGCTATTTGGCCAAGAAGGAGAGTGATGGAGTGCTGCATGAGATGACTTGGCCTCCACAATCATCTCTCCCCCTTTCGCTCTCTCTCCCCCTTTCCCCCTTTCGCTCTCTCTCCCCCTTTCGCTCTCTCTCCCACTTTCGCTCTTGCGCTCTCTCCCCATTTCGCTCTCTCTCTCTCTTCCTCTTTCGCTCTCTCTCTCTCCCCCTTTCGCTCTCGCTCCCCTTTCTCTTTCTCTCTCTCTCTCTCTCTCTCTCTCTCTCTCTCTCTCTCTCTCTCACTTTCGCTCTCTCTGTCTCTCCCACTTTCGCTCTTGCGCTCTCTCCTCCTTTTGCTCTCACTTTCGCTCTCGATCTCTCCCCTTTCGCTCTCTCTCTCCCCTTCTCTCTCTCCCGCTCTCTCTCACTTCTTTCTCTCCCCTGTCTCTCCTCCCCTTCCATCCCCCTTTTCTCTCTCCCCCCTTCTCTCTCGCTCTCCCCCTACTCTCTCACTCTCCTACTCTCTCTCTCCCCCCTTATCTCGCTCTCCCCCTACTCTCTCGCTCTCCCCCTACTCTCTCACTCTCCTCCTACTCTCTCCCCCTACTCTCTCACTCTCCTCCTACTCTCTCGCTCTCCCCCTACTCTCTCACTCTCCTCCTACTCTCTCGCTCTCCCCCTACTATCTCACTCTCCTCCTACTCTCTCACTCTCCCCCTACTCTCTCACTCTCCTCCTACTCTCTCACTCTCCTCCTACTCTCTCGCTCTCCTCCTACTCTCTTGCTCTCCCCCTACTCTCTCACTCTCCTCCTACTCTCTCGCTCTCCCCCCTTGTCTCTCGCTCTCCTACTTTCTCACTCTCCTCCTACTCTCTTGCTCTCCCCCTACTCCCTCTTTCTCTCCCGCCCTTCCTCTTCTCAGTGCTCAGGGGGGTCAGTATGTTATTTAATTGGTTCCAAAAACACACACACACAGGCACACACAATTTTTCCCTGCAACAGGTATGATGTCAGTAGGAGCGTTGCATGGCGCCACACGTCACCATGGATACTAGCTGGCGCCAGCCCTCCATCTCCCCGTCTCTCTGTGGTCATCCATCCATCCCTCCCTCAGTCCCCCCTCTTCTTCCCATCCCTTGCTGCTCTTTATCTGTCCTCTTTTTGTCTCCTCTGGTCCATCTCCTCTGGGTGGTGTGGTGAAAGGCATTCTGGGATAGACTGGCTACTGAAGAGGCTGATGGGGCCTGGCAGGAGATGGACAAATGGGTTGTCATGGGAACAAACAGATGAAATGGCTATGCTGCTGTCACTTGTGGCACCGCCTGCATCACATAGCATTGCCATGCCAACCCCAGATGAACTACGGATGTTTTCTCTCCCATCTCATCAGCCAGAACACAACCTGCCTTTTCCCCTGCCTTTTCCCTGCATTTATTCCACTCTTTCTCTCTTTATTCTCTCACTCTATCTACTCTCTCCTGTTTTCCACTTGGACAACATAATAGTCTTGTGTCCCCTCTGTGATATAGAAATTCAGAGGCAACCAGGTTTTTGGCTAAAATGTCCTGGTACTGGGTAAAGTTAATGATGCCATTGACCTTAACAAGGGCCCCAGGACCAGTGGAAGCAAAACAGGCCCATAACATCAAAGATCCACCACCATATTTTACAGTAGGTATAGGGTTTGTCATGGAATTATTGTAATCAAAAGGAGAGACTTTTAGATTTCTTGAAAACAGTAACACTTTATTATTTAATTGCTGCATTAATGGAGCTGGTTGGTAATCACCCCTGGAGGTGATCACTGAGAACTCAACGAGCGGATTTGAGCCACAGCATTTTATAGCAAAGTCCATCCTCCTGGATGTTCATTACAAACAACAGATGTATGAAATGGGTCACAAAGTTACTAATAATTCACAGCGAACAGTATCTGCTGTAAATACTGTCCTCATTGTGTAGAGACCAGGGTCTGGCCCCCCAACTCTATACTGGAGCCATCTCCCCCTGGTACCCCAGTACAGAAACATTAACTCATGCTATGGAATGCGGTATCACCCAAAGACATCATAAATCTTCTGTCAGTGTTAAATCTCCCAGAGCCCCACTTTCAGTTCACACAGACACAATAAAGTTATAAGAACCCTTTATTCTGTTGCATAAAACAACCATTTGATACAATAACAACATTATAAAATAATCTTGTAATTTTTGTTCTGATATTCCCCCTTTTTGAGAGTCCTCTCAACTTAAAAACCTTAATTCACATGTAGAAAATGCATACATTCTTCATAAACCAAGAAGCATAAAAGCAATAACTAATTGCATGTGTTCCTGCACGTGACCAGCTGCTATAGCACTGGCTCAGCCTCCCAAGAAACTTAGCACTGTCTCCCATTTCATCCTCCAACACTTATTCTAAGCATTCTACCAATTTGTCTGGGGAGGTCATGATACACAGTCACCTGCACGAACCCATGAAGAAATACAAAAGATGCATACAGTTTATATGATTCAAGTGTAACGGTTGTCGTTGGTGGAAGGAGAAGAGGACCAAAGTGCAGTGTGGTACGTATTCATAATCATTTAATAAAGAATGAATACTAAACAAAAACAACAAACCGACAAACGAACAGTTCTGTAAGGTGCAAACAAAAACACTACACAGAAAATAACTACCCACAACCCATAGTGGGAAAACAGGCAAACCTAAGTATGATTCTAAATCAGAGACAACGATTGACACCTGCCTCTGATTGAGAACCATACTAGGCCAAACACATAGAAATATAACGACTAGAACAAAACATAGAAAAACAACATAGAATGCCCACCCCAACTCACGCCCTGACCAAACTAAAATAAAGACATAAAAAAGGAACTAAGGTCAGAACGTGACATCAAGGCTATATCTTCATAGACAGTGAAAATCAAATATGTAATGCATTATGCAGTGCCTGCAACAATGGAGTTGATCAAAATAAGCTTTATTTATCTATCACACTCCAATGGATCAGCATGGTGGAAATAATTATTTCCATCCCAGAAACTAAAATTAGCATATATTAATGGACAAATCCAGGTAGTGACTCCTGGTTTAAGTAAAATGTATTCTGTTGGTGCCTAATGAACATGACCCAAGACAAGCATTATGATTCCACTATTTATAAGGCAATGTCTATAGATCAAATAGATTAGATCAGTTTCACTCTCCAGATCAGAGGTCACCCTCACCATTCACCAGGGAATGGTGAGAATAGTGTCAACATCTTTAGTTCACAACAACAATCAAAACAATCAATCCATAATACAGTAATTGCTTCACTCGTATAGTTATTAACATACTAAACTCAAAAAATCATTCCGTTTCCAAATCATAATCAAAACCCAATTTATTATCCAACCCACATTTACAATGGCTTTGCTCAGTGATTTAAATTGGTCCTATCGCTCAAAGTCAAAAACCCTCAATATAACACACATCAACATTGGCAGAATGTACATTTTATATTAACATACAGTATAATTATCCTATAATTCTAGTATTAACTTTCTTATCATGATTATAAATACAGATCATTATCCTAATGCATTCTTAATCTAAATTACAATAATTTTATGTAGTGTGTAGACCTCTATAATCAACCTGATACCCCAAAATAAACCATTTTAGACAAGTCTAAATCAATTTTGGGCACAGTTGACCAACCCCCCTTCGGGCACCTCTACCACCCATTATGTCTTGTCCATTTGTCAACCAGTATACCAGCAACATAAGAGAAGTTTGGAACAGATCTCTCCCCATGCTCACTCCACGTGGACTCCTGTCACACTCCTGAGAGTGAACAAGCTTAGATTGGATGCTGCACACCGGTTGCCAGCTCGGACTCAGATCTCTCGGTAGAAGGACAGGGCCATATTGAACGCCTTTTCCTCTTTTCTTCAGCCAGATAGAGGGGGTTTTGAGGTACACACACTGTTCGGTCCAATTATCTCTTCCATGCATTAAGACACCGACTGATCTCACCTTTCATGATAACCTCAAGAGAGGACAGATCAGAACAACAGTTTATATCAGGTACCAAGGTAAGACCCGAGTGCAGACTGTGTGAAGTAACAATGTTTATTGTAACAACAAGGGCAGGAAAACAACAGCTCAAGGTAGGCAGGGGTCGATATTGCAGGGCAGGGGCAGGGGTCGATATTACCTTGAGCTGTTGTTTTCCTGCCCTTGTTGTTACAATGGACAAGGTACAGGACGGCAGGCAGGGTCAGGTCAGGCAGAGGTCAGGCGGGCGGGTACAGGGTCAGGACAGGCAAGGGTCAAAAAACCAGGAGGACGAGAAAAGAGAAACTGGAAAAAGCAGGACCTGAGACACAAAACACTGGTAGGCTTGAACAAACAAGACGAACTGGTAACAGACAGACAGAAAACACAGGTATAAATACCCAGGGGATAGTGGGGAAGATGGGCGACACCTGGAGGGGGGTGGAAACAAGCACAAAGACATGTGACACAGATCAGGCCGTGACAGTTTAGTTCAGTTGATTTTTGATTCAGGAAATCCAGACAAGCATTGACTATATGATAAATTATTTCTTTTACCAATTATTCTTAATACCAATGTCTAAACATGTCAAAGAGAGTAACAACCCATTCTATTGAGAGAAAAAAATCTAATTGGCTTATATGAAATCAAATTGTATTTGTTACGCACACATGGTTAGCAGACGTTAATGAGAGTGTAGCGAAATGCTTGTGCTTCTAGTTCCGACAGTGCAGTAATATCTAACAAGTGATCTAGAAATTCCCTAACAACTACCTACCCAATACACACAAATCTAAAGGGGTGAATGAGAATATGTACATGTAAGTATATGGATGAGCGATGGCCGAGCGACATAGACAAGGTGCAATAGATGATATAAATACAGTATATACATGTGATATGAGTAATGTAAGATATGTAAACATTATTAAAGTGCCATTATTTAGAGTGGCATTGTATAAAGTGACTAGTGATCCATTTATTAAAGTGGCCAGTGATTGGGTCTCAATGTAGGCAGAGCCCCTCTGAGTTAGTGATTGCTGTTTAGTAGTCTGATGGCCTTGAGATGGAAGCTGTTTTTCAGTCTCTCGGTCCCAGCTTTGATGCACCTGTACTGACCTCGCCTTCTGGGTGGTAGCAGTGTGAATAGACAGTTGCTCGGGTGGTTGATGTACTTGATGATCTTTATGGCCTTCCTGCAACATCGGGTGCTGTAGGTGTCATGGAGAGCAGGTAGTTTGCCCCCGGTGATGTGTTGTGCAGACCGCACCACCCTCTGGAGAGCCTTGTGGTTGAGGGTGTTGCAGTTGCCGTACCAGGCTGTGATACAGCCCGACAGGATGCTCTCGATTGTGCATCTGTAAAAGTTTGTCAGGGTTTTGGGTGACAAGCCAAATTTCTTCAGCCTCCTGAGGTTGAAGTGGAGATGTTGCGCCTTCTTCACCACACTGTCTGTGTGGGTGGACCATTTCAGTTTGTCTGTGATTTGTAAGCCGAGGAACTTAAAACTTTCCACCTTCTCCACTGCTGTCCCTTCGATGTGAATAGGGGGGTGCTCCCTCTGCTGATTCCTGAAGTCCACGATCATCTCCTTTGTTTTGTTGACATTGAGTGAGAGGTTGTTTTCCTGACACCACACTCCAAGTGCCCTCACCTCCTCCCTGTAGGCTGTCTCAGCATTGTTGGTAATCAAGCCCACTACTGTTGTGTCGTCTGCAAACTTGATGATTGAGTTGAAAGGCGTACATGGCCACGCAGTTGTGGGTGAACAGGGAGTACAGGAGCGGGCTGAGCACGCACCCTTGTGGGGCCCCAGTGTTGAGGGTCAGCGAAGTGGAGATGTTGTTTCCTACCTTCACCACCTGGGAGCGGCCTGTCAGAAAGTCCAGGACCTAATTGTAGTCCTTGTTAGCGGGCCGCGGCGGTGTATTATCCTCAAAGCGGGCAAAGAAGGTGTTTAGTTTGTCTGGAAGCGTGACGTCGATGTCCGTGATGTGGCTGGATTTCTTTTTGCAGTCCGTAATTTCCTGTAGACCCTGCCACATACATCTCATGTCTGAGCCGTTGAATTGCGTCTCCACTTTGTCCCTGTTCTTGCATTTCGCTTGTTTGATTGCCTTACGGAGGGAATAACCACACTGTTTATATTCAGACATATTCCCAGACCTCTTTCCATGGTTAAATGCGGTGGATCGCGCTTTCAGTTTTGCGTGAATGCCGCCATCCTCCTCCATATTCTCCCCATCACACTGTCAACTTCATTGCAGAGCCACAGGATCAGGACGTATAACCCATCAGCAGTAATCCCAACAATCCAGCAGACCTAACCGGGTGAGATTTGTATCAAAACAGAACAGAACAAACAACACAAATAACACAACAATAAACTTCTTCACATATCACTCAAGGCGTGTAAACTTCAACCCAAAACCTCAGAGGACTATTGCCTCCCCAATTTTGACACATTTCTCCCAATGTGAGTAATGTGTAAAAAAACACTACTACTGGTTAAAAATAAAACAAAATAATTTCAAATAACATAATCGAATTATAATCACTACCCTTAATAACTCCATAAAGAAAAATAATTGTACCCATATACGGTCATAGTAAAATAGACTTAAGACAGCCTACCCTTAGTCAAAGGCAACGCCTTCTCCTTCTTCACATTGGTCCAAATCATAAATATGGCTAAGAACTATAAACGTCATCATAATTATCAATATTACAAATGACCTTCAAGTCAGTATTACAAATGACCTTAAATTCATTATCCAAATGGCTTTCCAATGAGGGAGATCAAACCACACTGGAAAGTCAGGACAGAGGTCAGAGGTCATACAAACCCTGCAAAGAAGTGTTTCTTACTATATTAGACTAATTAATGAAAAACAATCAAACATTTCATACATTTCGTATCTCAGGTTTCCAGTAAGTTTCCAGTACATGTATTATCAAAAGTATTCAAATGTGTTCAATTAAAACTCAGAAAATAAAAACTTCAGAAAATGTGTGTGTGTGCCACTTTAAGTTACCTTGGCACGAAGACAAATGGAAAACTCACTAAACCCAAATGAAATGGAACACTCACAATAAATCAAACATAGTATTTTAAAAACACCAACAAATAGTCAAAACAAGTGTGTTGTGTGTGGGTATTTGCAAACCTTAAGGTAAAAACAAACAAAAATGGCCAGGCGTTATTTAATTTGGTAGTTTACGGTCTCAATCTCATTCACTACTCCCACCAAAACCATAGTGTCGGGAAACATTCCAAAGAGAGATAATGAAACCCCCATTCTCCCGGGGAAAAAACACAAAACATTTTGTTAGCGTTCACTATACTAATATCATAATCAGCAACCCAAAGGTTTATGATAATGATACTTCCACTGTACTCCCTTATCATGAATCGTTTGTTTTAATGTATCCCAACTTTTGTTTATTTGCGCATAATTTAGCATGCACTACCCTCAGACACTGCAACATGTATCTCTCCACCGAGTCTAACAATTCACTCCCATATTCTATTATATGACCCGTCTCTCTTTTCCATAACCATGTAAAATGATCCTGGTATCGTTACTAGACCAATGTCCAACAACATACAGTGGGGAGAAGAAGTATTTGATACACTGCCGATTTTGCAGGTTTTCCTACTTACAAAGCATGTAGAGGTCTGTAATTTTTATCATAGGTACACTTCAACTGTGAGAGACGGAATCTAAAACAAAAATCCAGAAAATCACATTGTACAAGTCCAATACAGCAAATGAAAGGTACACATCTTGTGAATCCAGCCAACATGTCCGATTTTTTAAATGTTTTACAGCGAAAACAGCACGTATATTTATGTTAGCTCACCACCAAATACAAAGCAGGACAGACATTTTTCACAGCACAGGTAGCATGCACAAAGCCAAACTAACTAACCAAGAACCAACCAAACTAACCAAGAAACAACTTCATCAGATGACAGTCTTATAACATGTTATACAATAAATCTATGTTTTGTTCGAAAAATGTGCATATTTGAAGTATAAATCAGTTTTACATTGCAGCTACCATCACAGCTACCGTCAAAAATAGCACCGAAGCAGCCAGAGTAATTATAGAGACCAACGTGGAATACCTAAATACTCATCATAAAACATTTCTGAAAAATGCATTGTGTACAGCAAATGAAAGACAAGCATCTTGTGAATCCAGCCAATATTTCAGATTTTTTAAGTGTTTTACAGCGAAAACACAATATAGCATTATATTAGCTTACTAAAATAGCCTACCACACAACCGCATTCATTCATCAAGGCACGTTAGCGATAGCAATAGGCACGTTAGCGTTAGCGAATAAACCAGCAAAAGATATTAATTTTCACTAACCTTCATAAACCTTCCTCAGATGACAGTCCTATAACATCAGCTTATACATACACTTATGTTTTGTTCGAAAATGTGCATATTTAGAGCTGAAATCAGTGGTTATCCATTATGCTAACATAGCTTCTTTTTCCCAGAATGTGCAGATATTTATATTAGACTCTCACCTATTCTGACCAAATAGCTATTCATAAACATTACAAAAAAATACATGTTGTATAGGAAATGATAGATCCATTAGTTCTTAATGCAATCGCAGTGTTAGAATTCTAAAAATATCTTCATTACGACATAAGGCTTATGTTATAGCGAGAGAGTGGCCAAAACCTGGGCGCAAAACTACTAGTACACAGTTCGACAGATATATGAAATAGCATCATAAAATGTTTCCAACTTTTGGTGATCTTCCATCAGAATGTTGGACAAGGGGTCCTTTGTCCAGAACAGTCGTTGTTTGGATTCAGAACGTCCATTTTCCCTCTTGAATTAGCAAGCGCACTGGCCAAGTGGCACGAAGCTCTCCTTTCTGAACAAAGGCACACAACGCAACACGCCTAACGTCCCGAATAAATTTCAAAAATCTAATAAAACTATATTGAAAAAACATACTTTACGATGATATTGTGACATGTATCAAATAAAATCAAAGCCGGAGATAGTAGTCGCCTATAACGACAGCTATTCAGAAGGCAAATCCAGGTCCAAATTCGCGCCTTCCTGAAAACAAAAAATGGGTGACTCGTCGTGCCAAGAGGATTAATTCCACCTCAGACCAAGATAAACAATCCATTTTTTCTCTCACTTCCTCTTGACATCTAGGGGAAGGTGTATGACGTGCATGTGTAATCATACGTGTCATGCCCATTTATAGGCAGGCCCTTGAACGGAGCATCATTTTCAGACTTTCCACTTCCTGGTCAGAAAGTGTGCTGCCAAATGAGCTCTGTTTTACTCACAGACAAAATTCAAACGGTTTTAGAAACTAGAGAGTGTTTTCTATCCAATAGTAATAATAATATGCATATTGTACGAGCAAGAATTGAGTACGAGGCCGTTTAAATTGGGCACATTTTTCCCCCAAAGTGAAAACAGCACACTCTGTCCTCATCAGGTTAAAATTCCTCAAACATACAAGTACTTTACACCATTTTAAAGATAAACTTGTTGTAAATCCAGCCACAGTGTCCGATTTCAAAAAGGCTTTACGACGAAAGCCAAACGATTATGTTAGGTCAGTACCTAGTCACAGAAAAACACAGCCCTTTTTCCAGCCAAAGAGAGGAGTCACAAAAAGCAGAAATAGAGATAAAATTAATCACTAACCTTTGATGATCTTCATCAGATGACACTCATAGGACTTCATGTTACACAATACATGTATGTTTTGTTCGATAAAGTTCATATTTCTATAAAAAAATCTTAGTTTACATTGGCACGTTATGTTCAGGTATGTTTTGCCTCCAAAACATCCAGTGATTTTGCAGAGAGCCACATCAATTTACAGAAATACTCATAATAAACATTAAAGATACAAGTATTACACATGGAACTTTAGATAAACTTCTCCTTAATGCAACCGCTGTGTCAGATTTCCAAAACCCTTTACGGAAAAAGCACACCATGCTATAATCTGAGTACAGCGCTCAGAGCCCAAACAAGCCATACAGATATCCGCCATGTTGTGGCGTCAACAGAAGCCAGAAATAGTATTATAAATATTCACTTACCTGTGATGATCTTCATCAGAATGCACTCCCATGAATCCCAGTTCCACAATAAATGTTTGTTTTGTTCGAAAACGTCCATCATTTATGTCCAAATACCTCCTTTTTGTTTGCGCGTTTAGGGGTTCCCCATAGGCATTTGGATTGGAACCGGTGCTACGGTCAGATGAAAATGGAGCTCTTTGGCTGTGCACACTAGTGGTGGGTTTGGCGTCTGATAAAAAGAGTACTTGTTCAATAAATTTCTCTTAGCAATTGTATTGGTATAAAATAATATAATTTCCCAATTTTGTTTTGAATACAATATAGCTTAGCATTTGTATTATTTCTTTTAGACAGTATTTTTTTGCTAATCTTTATCAAGGGTGCCAATAATTTTGGACCTGACTGTATGTGCGTGGTGAGAGAGCACCAATATTTTGCTCTGCTTTGATAGAATTCTCAGCTCTGCTAAACCATCGTCTCTCACCATCATGATGTCATCACCAACGACGATAGACGATACTATCATAATATCGCCCAACTCTAGTGTGTGTGTGTGTGTGTGTGTGTGTGTGTGTGTGTGTGTGTGTGTGTGTGTGTGTGTGTGTGTGTGTGTGTGTGTGTGTGTGTGTGTGTGTGTGTGTGTGTGTGTGTGTGTGTGTGTGTGTGTGTGTGCGTGTGGAGACAGGTAATTTCTAGTGTCTTAGGTGTAGTGTTTCTACTGAAGGCTGACAGGAAAATATTCACCCTGGCCTTATGTAACGCGGACTCTTCAATATTCATGTTGAACACACACACACACCTTTGAACACCAACACTATAGCTCCACACAAACACATGCTGTAGTCAGTGGTGGAAAAAGTACCCAACTGTCATACTTGAGTAAAAGTAAAGATACCTTAATAGAAAATGACTCAAGTAAAAGTAAAAGTCACCCAGTGCAATTCTACTTGAGTAAAAGTCTAAAAGTATTTAGTTTAAAATATACTTAAGTATCAAAAGTAAAAGTACTGTATAAATCATTTCAAATTCCTTATATTAAGCAAACCAGATGGCACCATTGTCTTGTTTTTTTAATTTATGGAAGGCCAGGGGCACACTCCAACATAATTTACAAACAAAGCATTTGTGTTTACTGAGTCCTCCAGATCAGAGGCAGTAGGGATGACCAGGGATGTTCGATTCATAAGTGCGTGAATTTGACTGTTTTCCTGTCCTGGTAAGCATTCAAAGTGTAATAAGTACTTTTGGGTGTCAAGGAAAATGTATGGAGAGAAAAATACAATATGTAGTGAAGTAAAAGTAGTCACAAATATAAATAGTAAAGAAAAATGCAGATACCCAAAAAAACGACTAGTATTTTTTTACTTAAGTACTGTACACCACTGGCTGTACTGTAGACAACCATCATAAAGTCCCAGAATTACAGAGTTTCCACCTGCTATTTCTCAGCAATGTTGACAAATGAAACTGTCTTTATCCTTATTTGAGGGCTCTTTCTTTTAGGTCAACATGTTGTTCTTTTTCGCTCTCTAAAAAGGGTCTCTTAACTTTGAGTTGTTAATGCCAATACTTAGTTAGTCATGCTCTTAAGACACCATGGTGTTTTGTCGATTTTTAAAATTCATACTATACTAAATTCATACTATACACACAAAAACACACAAACACACTTTCATGTGAAACACAAAGGTGTGTCCGGTCAGTCTGTCGGATGCCATGCTGACGCACTGTGGCGGTGTGTGTACGTCATTCGCATTCACCTGCTGGCCAAGTCAGGAACACACACACACAGGTAACCAAGGGGATTGGGCCTGTGAATGAGGTGATCAATATTTGATTTAGGGCCACTGGATCAGAGGTGTCTGATGTGATATTCACCTGCTGTAGTAGCACAGTGTCCTATTGCCATACACTCACTGGCTGTGCAACTTAGCCACTCGAAAAGTGAACTGAGACAAAATGTTCACCACTATAGCTATAGACTGGTGGGTTGCTTAGCAACAAAAACAATGTGTGCAACAACCGTGAAGCAAAACAGGCGGGGTTGGTTTTACAATCAAAGGGTTGATGACAACATGTAAACTATATTTCCTCTTCAAATCTTTATTGAAAACATAAATATATTTGTAAAATGAGCGCTTTCTTTCTTTCTCTCCCTCCCTCCCTCCTTTCCCTCCCTTTCTTCCTTTCTTTCTTTCCATCCCTCCCTCCTTTCTTTCTTTCTTTCCCTCCCTCCTTTCTTTCCCTCCTTCCTTTCTTTCCCTTCTTCCTTTCCCTCCCTTCTTTCTTTATTTCTTTCTTTCTTTCTTTCCCTCCCTTCTTTCTTTCTTTCCCTCGCTTCTTTCTTTCTTTCCCTCCTTTCTTTCTTTCTATCCCTCAATCCTTACTTCCCCTCCCTCTTTTCTTTCTTTCTTTCCCTCCCTCCTTAATTTCTTTCCCTCCCTCCTTTGTTTCTTTCCCTCCCTCCTTTCTTTCTTTCCCTCCCTCATTTATTTTCTTTCCCTCCCTTCCTTTCCCCTTTCCCTCCTTTCTTTCTTTCTTTCTTTCCCTCGTTCCTTTCCCTCCTTTCTTTCTTTCTTTCTTTCTTTCTTTGTCTCCTTCAAATCAAATCAAATTTATTTATATAGCCCTTCTTACATCAGCTGATATCTCAAAGTGCTGTACAGAAACCCAGCCTAAACCCCCAAACAGCAAGCAATGCAGGTGTAGAAGCACGGTGGCTAGGAAAAACTCCCTAGAAAGGCCCAAACCTAGGAAGAAACCTAGAGAGGAACCAGGCTATGAGGGGTGGCCAGTCCTCTTCTGGCTGTGCCGGGTGGAGATTATAACAGAACATGGCCAAGATGTTCAAATGTTCATAGATGACCAGCATGGTCAAATAATAATAATCACAGTAGTTGTCGAGGGTGCAGCAAGTCAGCACCTCAGAAGTAAATGTCAGTTGGCTTTTCATAGCCGATCATTAAGAGTATCTCTACCGCTCCTGCAGTCTCTAGAGAGTTGAAAACAGCAGGTCTGGGACAGGTAGCATGTCCGGTGAACAGGTCAGGGTTCCATAGCCGCAGGCAGAACAGTTGAAACTGGAGCAGCAGCACAGCCAGGTGGACTGGGGACAGCAAGGAGACATCAGGCCAGGTAGTCCTGAGGCATGGTTCTAGGGCTCAGGTCCTCCGAGAGAGAGAAAGAAAGAGAGAAAGAGATAATTAGAGAGAGCATACTTAAATTCACACAGGACACCGGATAAGACAGGAGAAGTACTCCAGATATAACAAACTGACCCTTGCCCCCCGACACATAAACTACTGCAGCATAAATACTGGAGGCTGAGACAGGAGGGGTCAGGAGACACTGTGGCCCCATCCGATGATACCCCCGGACAGGGCCAAACAGGAAGGATATAACCCCACCCACTTTGCCAAAGCACAACCCCCACACCACTAGAGGGATATCTTCAATCACCAACTTACCATCCCGAGACAAGGCCGAGTATAGCCCACAAAGATCTCCGCCATGGCACAACCCAAGGGGGGGCACCGTCCCTCCTTTCTTTCCCTCCCTCCCTCCTTTCTTTCTTTCCCTCCTTCCTTTCTTTCTTTCCCTCCTTCATTTATTTCCAGCCCTCCTTTCTTTCCCTTCCTCCCTCCCTCCCTCCTTCCTTTCCTCTTCCCTCCCACCTTTCCCTTCCTCCTTCCTTTCCCCCCTCTCTTTCCCCCTTCCTTTATTTTTTCCTTTCCTCCCTCCATTTTTTCTTTCCCTCCCTCCCTCCCTCCTTTTTCTCTTTCCCTCCCTCCTTTCTTTCCCTCCCTCCTTTCTTTCTTTCTTTTCTCCTTTCTTTCTCTCTCCTTTCTTTCCCTACCTCCCTGCTTTCTTTCCCTACCTCCCTCCTTTCTTCCCTCTCTCCCTCCTTTCTTTCTCCCCTCCCTCATTTCTTTCCCTCCCTCCCTCCTTTTTTGCCCTCCCTTCTTTCTTTCTTTCCCTCCTTTCTTTCTTTTCCTCCCTTCTTTCTTTTCTTTCTTTCCCTCCCTTCTTTTTTCCCTATTTCCTTTCCCTCCCTCCTTTTTTCTTTTTTCCCTCCCTCCCTCCCTCCCTCCCTCCCTCCCTTCTTTCTTTCCCTCCTTCCTTTCCCTTCCCCCTTTCTTTCCCTCCCTCCCTCCTTTCTTTATTTTCCTACCTCCTTTATTTTCCTCCCTTCTTTCTGTCCCTCATCTCTCTCTACTAGTCTCTATTTAATCTCACCCCCTTACTCTCTTCAACTCTCCTGTCTTCACCCCACTGTTCTTCTCTGCTTTCCTTCCTGTCCCTGATACATCACTTCTCCCTCCCTCTCCCTCTCCTTATCAGCTGAATATATTCTGTCTAGTTCTTTCTGCAGAAGAGGAGAGAGGGAGTAGAGGAGAGCAACATGTTTGCTGACGGGAGGGTTGTTGATGCATTATTCTGTTTGTTCCTTCTCTCTCTGTCTCTCCCTCCATCCTTCACTCTGAGCCCCTGTTCCTGAGTTATTGCACTCTAACCACCAATGAGCTGAGAGCTTCACACACTGACTGGCCAAGCCACACACACACACACACACACACACACACACACTTTCTCTCTGTCTTTTCTCCTCATCTCCTCAACTTTCTGCTTTCCCACTGTAAAGATTGCTCCCACTCCTCCAACTCTCTGCCTGTCCTTTCCTCTCTATTATAAAGTGTGTTCAGTTTTGACATTACCAGAACACTAAAATTATATAGTAGATGTACTGTGTGAATTGATTGAGCTAGTGTCCTGTAATGAGGTGTTTGTGTATGTGCACCCCATTATACAGGACATACGGAATACTGAGTCCTGTGCTAAAGTTTTTTTTTTAAACTGTGTGTGTGCATGCATGCATTATACTGTCCAGTGATTAGATGATTGAAGTGTTTTTGTTTGATTCATTTGTCATTATTATTGCTCTAGAACATGTGTCTATCCCTCTCTCCATCCCTCGCCTACACACACACACCTCTGTATGACTCATCCTGTGTGAGGGTGCTAGCGTGTGTGTGCTAGCATGTATTTCTGTCCCCACTTGTAGCATACAACCCTTAGTGTGTTTATGAGTTTGTGCTTTGCAGTGTTTTAATTGGGCACTCTCATTGTGAATAGCTTCTAGAGTGTAGTTCTACTCTGCCATTACACAATATTGAACTCCCTCCCTCCCTCTCTTGCAGTATCGCTGATTTGCTTTCTCTCTTCTCCTTCTTTCTCTCTACCTCTCCCTCTCTTGCGGTATTTCTCTCTCAATTCCTCTCTCTACCTCTTTCTATCACTCACTCCCTTCCTCTTTGTTCTCTCTTGCCATATTGCACCTTTGTCTCCCCTCTCTTCTGATCCTCTCTCTTCTCTCCCTCTTTCTTTGTTTACATTTTAGTCATTTAGCAGATGCTCTTATCAAGAGCGACATACAGTTAGTGCATTCATCTTAAGATGGTTAGGTGGGACAACCACATATCACCGTCATAGTAAGTAAATGTTTTCTCAGTAAAGTAGCTATCAGCAGTCAGAGCTAGAAAAGGAGAAAAGAGTCAAGTGTGAGTGTTAGTTTGGGGGGGGCTGTGGGATTCTTTGAGATACTCTCTGAAGAGGCAGAGTTTCAGATATTTTGGGGAGATAGGCAGAGATTCTGCTGTCCTAGCTTCAAGGAGAAGCTGGTTCCATCATTGGGGTGCCAGGACAGAGAAGCGCTTGGACTGGGCTCTGCACTGGCTGCTTAACAGTTTTAGAATTAATTTAAAGATTGCTCTATTGGTTTTTAAATCAATCGACTATTGAGTACCCCAATACATGTCAGACATGCTTTTAAGTTATGTACCCAGTATGTCCCTCAGGTCCTCTGGCACTGGCCTTTTAACTATCCTGAAGCCTAGGACCAAGAGGCATGGAGAGGCAGCCTTTAGTTATTATGCCCCCAGCCTCTGGAATAGCCTGCCAGAGAACCTGAGGGGGGCCCAAACTGTGGACATATTTAAACGTTTTTATTTTCATTGTTTTTAATACTGAACAAAAATATAAACGGAACATGTAAAGTGTGGTCCCATGTTTCATGAGCTGAAATAAAAGACACCAGAAATGTTCCATACGTACAAAAAGCTTATTTCTCTCATATTTTGTCCACAAATTAGTTTTGGTTATCACTGTTAGTGAGCATTTCTCCATTGCCAAGATAATCCATCCACCTGACTGGTCTGGTACATCAAGAAGCTGATTAAACAGCATGGTCATTACACAGATGCACCTTGTGCTGGGGGACAATAAAAGGCCACTCTAAAATGTGCAGTTGTCACACAACACAATGCCATAGATGTCTCAAGTTTTGAGGGAGTGTGCAATTGGCGTGATGACTGCAGGAATGTCCACCAGAGCTGAATTGAATGTTAATTTATTTTAGAGAATTTGGCTGTACGTCCAACCGGCCTCACAACCGCAAACCACACGAGCCCAGGAACTCCAATTCCAGCTTCTTCACCTGCTGGATCATCTGAGACCAGCCACCCTGACAGCTGATTAGACTGGGGGTTTGCACAACCGAAGAATTTCTGCACAGAAATCGTCTCAGGATAGCTCATCTGCATGCTCGTCGTCCTCACCAGGGTCTTGACCTGACCGCAGTATGGCGTCGTAACCAACTTCAGTAGGAAAATGCTCACATTTGATAGCCACTGGCATGCTGGAGAAGTGTGCTCTTCATGGATGAATCCCGGTTTCAGCTGTACTGTACCGGGAAGATGGCAGACAGCGTGTATGGTGTCGTGTTGGCGAGCGGTTTGCTGATGTCAACGTTGTGAACGGAGTGCCCCATGGTGGCGGTGGGGTTATGGTATGGGCAGGCATAAGCTATGGACAATGAACACAATTGCATTTTATCGATTTGAATGCACAGAGATACCGTGTGGAGATCCTGAGGCCCATTGTCGTGCCATTCATCCACCGCCATCACCTCATGTTTCAGCATGATCATTCACGGCCCCATGTTGAAAAGATCTGTACACAATTCCTGGAAGCCAAAATAACTTCTGTTTGACTTAACAGAAAAAAAGTATCTAACGTTAGCTAGTGTTTCATCCCCTATCGACTGAAGTTCTGTCTGAAATGAATTAACTAGCTAGCTAGTAGCTACCACAGCCAGTTGCTCTAGCTATCTGTCAGGTAGCAGTGTCTAACAGCTGTTGTGTGTATGGAAATATTTTGTGGTCTTTGTTTTGTCCCGTTTCAATAGAAGTAATTTAATTTGGCTCGTTTTCACCAGTTGTCGTACCATTAGAACTAGCTCAAGTTGGCTAACGTGAGATATTTTTGTGTCCCAATCCCAGTCAGTATAACAATGTAACGTTATTGATCGGTCAGTTTCCCTAGCTAATTTCCAACTTTTCACACTGACACGGTATAAACAGCTCTACAGGCTTCACTGCCATGGTTCACAATCAGAACACAATGTTATGCTCATCATGTCTTAGCAGGATAAGATGGTGACAGGTGTCCCAGCAGGGTCAGACAACCAGGGAAGACCAGTCTACAGAGCTCAGGTAAATGAGTGAATGGATATATAGTTCCATCTTGAGTTGATGGGTAGACCTACAGTAGCAGCAGGACAGCAGCTTATATCTACAGTCTGGGATCTGGGAATAATTGTCACTTCAGTTATTGAACCATAGATTCTATTCTTGGATAATATAATGTATAAATGTACACCAAGCTAATTCTTCTCATGCCTCATCTGAACAGGATCAGATGGTGACAGAGGTCTCATCAGTGTCAGGCAACCAGGCCAGTCTGTGACTGCACTGAGGTGAACCTTTTTGCAGATGCAACACTTTATTCTTTCTGTGCAGCAAACACTGGACAAGCCAGAAGCTTCAAATGCCATTTTTTAAGGTAGTCTGACAACCGTCCAAAGTTTATTTTCAAACTTTATAAAGGGTTAATAGGCCTTTCCTAATGACACAAAACATGTAAAACAAAAATGTGAGGAAGTCCTGGGAGACTGATGATGATGGTGAATGGAAACAGATGTGTTTGAATGCTCCGTCATGTTCATATAATCTCAGACATAAATGACTGCAGTTTAAGACCATCCATAGAACATACTATACGCCAGTGAAACTGAATATCATTCACTCAGAAATGTTACTATTCTGCTGGAGGTGTAACACCCAAATCGGGACATATTTCAATGTGTTATGTTCTTGAGAAGGCTGGCTGAATTCTAGCAGAGAAGAAACTGTGTATTCTAGCATTTTTTGTGGTTAAGAAATGTATTGCCATTAATTGGAAGGTTGGTTATCCTCCCACAATGTCACAATGGATGGCAGAAATGTTAAGTTGTGTGTCACTAGATTTGATTTATTGCAAGATTGAGAGTATACTGCTCTAAAACCAAAGTTGCACCCCTGTGGCCTAATTCATTTATTTTAATTGACTGATTGATTTCCTTATAAACTCAGCAAAAAAAGAAACACTTTTTCAGGACACTGTCTTTCAAAGATAATTCGTAAAATTTAAAATAACTTCACAGATCTTCATTGTAAAGGGTTTAAACACTGTTTCCCATGCTTGTTCAATGAACCATAAACAATTAATGAACATGCACCTGTGGAACGGTCATTAAGACACTAACGGCTTATAGATGGTAGGCAATTATTAAGGTCACAGTTATGAAAACTTAGGACACGAAAGAGGTCTTTCTACTGACACTGAAAAACACCAAAAGAAAGATGCCCAGTGTCCCTGCTCATCTGCGTGAACACTCCTTAGGCATGCTGCAAGGAAGCATGAGGACTGCAGATGTGGCCAGGGCAATAAATTGCAATGTCTGTACTGTGAGACGCCTAAGACAGCGCTACAGGGAGACAGGATGGACAGCTGATCATCCTCGCAGTGGCAGACCACGTGTAACAATACCTGCACAGGATCGCTACATCCGAACATTACACCTGCGGGACAGGTACAGGATGGCAACAACAACTGCCCGAGTTACACCAGGAACGCACAATCCCTCCATCAGTGCTCAGACTATTTGCAATAGGCTGAGAGAGGCTGGACTGAGGGCTTGTATGCCTGTTGTAAGGCAGGTCCTCACCAGACATCACCGGCAACAATGTCGCCTATGGGCACAAACCCACCGTCGCTGGACCAGACAGGACTGGCAAAAAGTGCTCTTCACTGACGAGTCTCGGTTTTGTCTCACCAGGGGTGATGGTCGGATTCGCCTTTATCATCGAAGGAATGAGCGTTACACTGAGGCCTGTATTCTGGAGCGGGATCAATTTGGAGGTGGAGGGTCCGTCATGGTCTGGGGCCGTGTGTCACAACATCATCGGACTGTCATTGAAGGCAATCTCTGGGGACCAGAGGTGGCAGAACGGAATACTCGGATTGGGTGTAGGGTTTGAGCAGAGCCTGAAGGTATAGAAGGGCTTGCTGCTCCGTAGGCAAGTGCCATGGTCTTGTAGTGGATGCGCGCTCCGACTGGAAGCCAGTGGAGTGTGCGGAGGAGCGGGGTGACATGGGAGAATTTGGGAAGGTTGAACACCAGGTAGGCTGCAGCATTCTGTTTATTTGATTTCTTTGCCTCTGTTTCTCCTAACTTAGAGTGTAGCTCTACACTGCCTAGTCAGCCATTACGCGATATTGAACTACCTACCTCCCTCTCTCTTGCAGTATCTCTGATTTGCTTTCCCTGTCTTTTTCTCCCTCTCATCCTTTGTCTCTTCCTCTCTGGCTATTTCTCCCTCAATTTCTCTCTACCTCTTTCTCTTACTCTTTTTTCTCTTGCTGTATTGCTCCTTTGTCTCCTCTCTGCTTATCCTCCTCTCTCTCTCTCTCTCTCTCTCTCTCTTTCTCTCTTTCTCTCTCTTACAGTATTGCTTCCTAGCCTCCTCTCTCTACTCTTCCTCTCTCTTTTGTTAACTCAGTGTCACTTGTCTTTGATTTCTTTGCCTCCGTTTCTCCTTGACATCTGAATCTCCTCTTAGGTCCCAGTCATCATGAAATAGCCGTGGTGGATTTAAACAAAGACAGATACAGGTAACTGCCAAAATAAAGGAAACACCGACATAAGCGTCTTAATAGGGCATTGGGCCACCATGAGCCAGAACGGCTTCAATGCACCTCGGCATATATTCTACAATTGTCTGGAATTCTATTGGAGAGATGAAGACACCATTCTTCCATGAGAAATTACAGAATTTGGTGTTTTGTTACTGGTGGTGGAAAACGCTGTCTCAAGCGCCACTCCAGAAACTCCCATAAATGTTCAATTGGGTTGAGATCTGGTTACTGAGAGGGCCATGGCATATAGTTTACACAATTATCATGCTCATTTAACCATTCAGTGACCACTTGTGCCCTGGATGTTTACTGCTTAACTAACTCAGGAACCATACCTGTGTGGAAGCACCTGCTTTCAATATACTTTGTATTCCTCATTTACTCAAGTGTTTCCTTTATTTTGGAAGTTACCTGTATGTAGGGCCAGGGGTTCTTCCTGGTCACGTCATGGAAACACTCCAGAACCTAGTAATATGCTGAATGTTATTTAAACTGTGCATTGTTTTGACATATAGTACCAGTCAGAAGTTTGGACACACCTACTCATTCAATGATTTTTCTTCATTTTTACTATTTTCTACATTGTAGAATAATAGTGAAGACATCAAAACTATAATCATAACACATATAGAATCAAAAAAGGGTTAAGTAAATAAAAATATATTTCAGATTCTTCAAAGTAGCCACCCTTTGCCTTGATGAAAGCTTTGCACACTCTTGGCATTCTCTCAACCAGCTTCATGCGGAATGCTTTTCCAAAAGTCTTATAGGAGTTCCCACATATGCTGAGTACTTTTGGCTGCTTTTACTTCACTCTACCAACTAATTCCAAACCATCTCAATTGGGTTGAGGTCGGGTGATTGTGGCCAGGTCATCTGATGCAGAACTCCATCACTCTCCTTCTTGGTCAAATAGCCCTTACACAGCCTGGAGGTGTGTTGGGTCATTGTTCTGTTGCAAAACTAATTATCGTACCACTAAGTGCAAACCAGATGGGATGGCGTATCGCTGCAGAATGGTGTGGTAGCCATGCTGGTTAAGTTATTTATTCTAAATAAATCATTGACAGTGTCACCAGCAAAGCACCCCCACACCACACCTGCAGAGATCATCCGTTTACCTACTCTGTGTCTCACACAGCGGTTGGAACCAAAAATCTTACATTTGGACTCATTAGACTAAAGGACAGATTTCCATGTCCATTGCTCGTGTTTCTTGGCCCAAGCAAGTATTTTCTACATATTGGTGTCCTTTAGTAATGGTTTCTTTGCAGCAATTCAACCATGAAGACCTGATTCTCACAGTCTCCTCTGAAATGTTGATGTTGAGATGTCTGTTACTTGAACTCTGTGAAGCATTTGTTAATGCTGCAATTTCTGAGGCTGGTAGCTCTACTGAACGTATCCTCTGCAGCAGAGGTAAGTCTGGGTCTTCGTTTCCTGTGGCGGTCCTTATGAGAGCCAATTTCACCATAGCGCTTGATAGTTTTTGCGACTACACTTGAAGAAACTTTCAATATTATCCGGATTGACTGACCTTCACGTCTCAAAGTCAAATCAAATCAAATGTTATTTGTCACATACACATGGTTAGCAGATGTTAATGCGAGTGTAGCGAAATGATTGTGCTTCTAGTTCCGACAATGCAGTAATAACCAACGAGTAATCTAACCTAACAATTCCACAACTACTATCTTATACACACAAGTGTAAAGGGATAAAGAATATGTACATAAAGATATATGAATGAGTGATGGTACAGAACGGCATAGGCAAGATGCAGTAGATGGTATAGAGTACAGTATATACATATGAGATGAGTAATGTAGGGTATGTAAACATAAAAGTGGCATAGTTTAAAGTGGCTAGTGATACATGTATTACATAAAGATGTTAGGATACAGTAGAAGATATAGAGTACAGTATATACATATACATATGAGATGAGTAATGTAGGGTATGTAAACATTATATTAAGTGGCATTGTTTAAAGTGGCTAGTGATACATTTTTACATACATTTCCATCAATTCCCATTATTAAAGTGGCTGGAGTAGATGGTATCGAGTACAGTATATACATATGAGATGAGTAATGTAGGGTATGTAAACATAAAAGTGTGTAACGGCAGCCTTCCTCCTCTTCACGAGAAGTGGAGGTGTAGCAGGGATCGGACCAACACGCAGCTTAGCCAGTGCTCAACATGTTTAATAAAGAGAAAAACGTGAACACTTACAAACTATACAAAATAACAAACGTGGCAAAACCGATACAGCCTTATCTGGTGCAGAGAAACACAAAGACAGGAAACAACCACTCACAAATCCCAACACAAAACAGGCTACCTTATTATGGTTCCCAATCAGAGACAATGACAAACACCTGCCTCTGATTGAGAACCACATCAGGCCAATTGACAATCCCCACATAGAAACACAAAACATAGAATGCCCACCCAGCTCACGTCCTGACCAACACAAAACAAGGAAAAACACACAAGAACTATGGTCAGAACGTGACAAAGTGGCATAGTTTAAGGTGGCTAGTGATACATGTATTACATACAGATGGCAAGATGCAGTAGATGATATAGAGTACAGTATATACATATACATTATATTAAGTGGCATTGTTTAAAGTGGCTAGTGATACATTTTTGATCAATTTCCATTATTAAAGTGAGCTGGAGTTGAGTCAGTATGTTGGCAGCAGCCACTCAATGTCAGTGGTGGCTGTTTAACAGTCTGATGGCCTTGAGATAGAAGCTGTTTTTCAGTCTCTCAGTCCCTGCTTTGATGCACCTGTACTGACCTCGCCTTCTGGATGATAGCGGGGTAAACAGGCAGTGGCTCGGGTGGTTGTTGTCCTTGATGATCTTTATTGCCTTCCTGTGACATCAGGTGGTGTAGGTGTCCTGGAGGGCAGGTAGTTTGCCCCCAGTGATGCGTTGTGCAACTAAGCTAAAGTAATGATGGACTGTCGTTTCGCTTTGCTTATTTGAGCTGTTCTTGACATAATTTGGACTATGTCTTTTACTAAATAGGGCTATGTTCTGTATACCACCCCTACCTTGTCACAACACAACTGATTGGCTCAAACGCATTAAGAAGGAAAGAAATTCCCAAATTAACTTTTAACAGGTCAAACCTGTTGTTTGAAATGCATTGCAGTTGACTACCTCATGAAGCTGGTTGAGAGAATGCCAAGAGTGTGCAAAGCTGTCATCAAGGCAAAGGGTGTCTACTTTGAAGAATCTCAAATATAAATATAATTTGATTTGTTTAACACTTTTTTGGTTACTACATGATTCCATATGTGTTATATCATAGTTTTGATGTCTTCACTATTAGTAAATAGTAAAAATGAAGAAAAACCCTTGAATGAGTAGGTGTCCAAACTTTTGACTGGTACTGTATGTACTGCACTGTGAGATATATGTCATTCCCGCACACACACACCCATGGACACACAAACTCTTTCTCTCTCACACACACATACGTTCCCTAACTGTGTTGTGTGGTTTGTCCCCAGGGTCAGGGTATCCCTACACTCAGGCTCCACCCCGGGACTTTCTGTCTGGTAAACCCAAACAACCGTTATGATTATCATCACATCCTAACGTATTAAAACATTATTAAACAATAATAAGATATACTGAACTGTATTAAACGCATTGAAGCCACCTTATTAATAACGCCATCAATTAAACAACAACACCATCTGTCTGTCTCAGTGTGAAGGCTTCATATTGTGTCTTCTGATGCTGTGTGTGTGTGTGTGTGTGTGTGTGTGTGTGTGTGTGTGTGTGTGTGTGTGTGTGTGTGTGTGTGTGTGTGTGTGTGTGTGTGTGTGTGTGTGTGTGTGTGTGTGTGTGTGTACACGTTTTATTATACTCGTGAGTACCAGAAGTCCTCACAAGAATAGCAAACCAACTAAAATTTAGATAAGTGAGGACAATGTGTCAGTAACAGGTTGAACTAGAACTGGCACAATTACTGTATAACCATGTAAGCAATGGTTATGGATGAAGACCGTCATAAGGATTAAATAACTGTCATAAATAACTGTCGAACTTTGTTGCCTCTTGCTGAAACAAGGGTAAGTGCTATCTGGGATTCTTGGGACGTCCCTACAGTGCCCTAAACCATAACCCTTACCTAACCCTAAGCTTAACCCTTACCTTAAATCTACCATTTTTCTGTAAATAGAAATTTGATCTGCAAAGTTATTTTCTATTTTGTGCGACTCGAGCCATTTCCTTTATCCAGCTGTTCTGTTCTGTGTAACCTGCTGCTACAGGTAACTACCACAATAAAGAAAACTTTGTGTCTTAATAGGGCGTTGGGCCAACACGAGTCGCCAGAACATGTCTTGGCATAGTCTACAAGTGTCTGGAACTTCCTGTGTGGAAGCATCTGCTTTCAATATACTTTGTATCCCTCATTTACTCAAATGTTTCCTTTATTTTGGCAGTTACCTGTGGAATGGACAGAGGTATCGCTCAAGTTGCAACACAATGTAATATAACGTTGCAGATAAAGTTCGGAATGACAATTTCATGTGTACAACATCTAAAGATTTGCATAATTTCTAAAAGGACGTATTTGGGTGTTTTTCAGAGCCCCGCAAACTGATGTTCTAATGAGGGTTTTAGCATGAAATGTCAATGGCATTTATACACATTTTAAACACTTTTATTTATTTTACTGTCTTTTGTAAAAAATTTGGGGCCAAACGACATGTTGTGAAAAAGACAATAGTTGGAAGAGTTGCAGTGTTAATTGATAATAATGCCATTGTTAATTATACTGAACAAAAATATAAACGCAACATGCAATAATTTCAATGATTTTACTGAGTTACAGTTCATATAAGGAAATCAGTCAATTGAAATAAATTCATTAGGCCCTAATCTATGGATTTCACAAGACTGGGCAGGGGCGCAGCCATGGGTAGGCCTGGCACTTGAGTGGGTGGGCAAATGCCCTCCCAGGCCCACCCTGGCAGGGGAGCCAGGCCAATCGGAATTTGTTTTCCCCACAAAAGGCCTTTATTACAGACAGAAATACTCCTCAGTTTCATCAGCTGTCCGGGTGACTGGCCTCAGATGATCCCGCAGGTGAGGAAGCTGGATGTGGAGATCCTTGGCTGGCATGGTTACACATGGTCTGCGGTTGTGAGGCTGGTTGGACGTTCTGCCAAATTTTCTGAAACAACATTGGAGGTGGCTTATGGTAGAGACAATGACATTAAATTCTCTGGCTACAGCTCTGGTGGACATTCCTGCAGTCAGCATGCCAATTGCACACTCCCTCAAAACTTGAGAAATCTGTTGCATTTTGTTGTGTGACAATACTGCACATTTTAGAGTGGCCTTTTATTGTCCCCAACACAAGTTGCACCTGTGTAATGATCATGCTGTTTAATCATCTTCTTGGTATGCCACACCTGCCAGGTGGTTGGATTATCTTGGCAAAGGAGAAATGCTCACTAACAGGGATGTAAACAAATTTGTGAACCAAATTTGAGAAGAGCTTTTTGTGCGAATGGAACATTTCTGGGATCTTTTATTTCACCTCATGAAACATGGGACCAGACTTTACATGTTACGTTTATATTGTTGTTCAGTATAGATGCTTTTTTTCATTAATTTGTCTATTTTTTCTTTAACCATATGGTCTATCCACTAGAAACTCAAGGAGAATATGGACCCAGATATACAATATGTATACTAAAAATGAAGTTATTAAAGTATAAATTACAAAAGTTACCATAGATTCCAATAACTTTGGTAAATAAATGACTGGTAAATTTGCAACCTTAGCTATAACCCATCACCTCATCATGCCCCAGCTACATACAGCTTATAGAGTAGTGGGTTTCTCAAGAGGGAGTAACTTTGTTCTGGTGAAAATGGAAAATTACTACTATCCTTCTTTCTCTCTAAACACACACACACTAGCTACGCTGCCTGAAGTCATGCATTAATCAATGGTGTGTGTACTTGAGTGAGGGGAAAACTACAGCTCTTTTCTGCCCAGGGTTATTATTGTAGACTAATAAAGAGAAATAAATGTAGCATGGGTCTGGTCTGGAGAGAGACGGATGGCTTTGATTAAGCAGTGAGAACTGCAGTGTGACAGAGTGATCAATATACAGGCCAGTTCACCCTGCTTTAAGAACACTCGAATGATCCATGATCACACACTACACGCACACACACCCTTATTAATGCCTTAATTAACAGGCCCTGTCTGCCTGCTGTGTGTGTGTGTGTGTGGGGTTGGGGGGGGGGGGGGGGGGGGGGGGTTTGGGGGGTGCGTGTGCTGCTCCTCTATTTGGTCCTGAGGCAACTGTTACAGACCAGAGGTGGGTGTTTTAATGGGTGTACAGTGCATTCGGAAAGTTTTCAGACCCCTTGACTTTCCACATTTTGTTATGTTACAGCCTTATTCTAAAATGGATTAAATAGTTAGCCAATCTACACCCAATACCCCATAATGACAAAGCAAAAACAAGTTCAGACATTTTTGCAAATGTATAAAATAAAATAAACTATCGCATTTACATAATATTCAGACCCTTCACTCAGTACTTTGTTGAAGCACCTTTTGCAGCGATTACAGCCTTAAGTCTTCTTGGGTATGACGCCACAAGCTTGGCACACCTGTATTTGGGGAGTTCCTCACATTCTTCTCTGCAGATCCTCTCAAGCTCTGTCAGGTTGGATGGGGAGCATCGCTGCACAGCCATTTTCAGGTCTCTCCAGAGATGTTCGATCGGAATCAAGTACGAGCTCTGGCTGGGCCACTCAAGGACATTTAGAGACTTGTCCGAAAGCCACTCCTGCGTTATCTTGGCTGTGTGCTTAGAGTCGTTTTCATCAAGGATCTCTCTGTACTTTGCTCCGTTCATCTTACCCTCTCCTGACTTGTCTCACAGTCCCTGCCGCTGAAGAACATCACCACAGCATGATGCTGCCACCACCATGCTTCACCGTAGGGATGGTGCCAGGTTTCCTCCAGACGTGACGCTTGGCATTCAGGCCAAAGAGTTCAATCTTGGTTTCATGAGACCAGACAATCTTGTTTCTCATGGTCTGAGAGTCTTTAGGTGGCCTTTGGCCACCTCCAAGCGGGCTGTCATGTGCCTTTTACTGAGGAGTGGCTTCCGTCTGGCCACTCTACCATAAAGGCCTGATTGGTGGAGTGCTGCAGAGATGGTTGTCCATCTGGAAGGTTCTCCCATCTCCACAGAGGAACTCTGGAGGTCTGTCAGAATGACCATCAGGGTTCTGACAGAGCCCTGATTGCTCAGTTTGGCCGGGCGGCCAGCTCTTGAAAGAGTCTTGGTGGTTCCAAACTTCTTTCATTTAATAATGAAGGCTCCTTGCTGA
Organism: Salvelinus fontinalis; assembly: GCF_029448725.1. Classification (NCBI taxonomy): domain Eukaryota; kingdom Metazoa; phylum Chordata; class Actinopteri; order Salmoniformes; family Salmonidae; genus Salvelinus; species Salvelinus fontinalis. Next base: position 41,228,150 of record NC_074675.1, read on the forward strand.
TGACTCCTTGCTGCCCCAGTCCACCTGACCATGCTGCTAATCCAGTTTCAACTTTTCTCCCTACGGCTATGGAACCCTGACCTGTTCACCGGACGTGCTACCTATCCCAGACCTGCTGTTTTCAACTCTCTAGAGACAGCAGGAGCGGTACAGATACTCTGAATGATCGGTTATGAAAAGCCAACTGACATTTACTCCTGAGGTGCTGACCTGTTGCACCCTCGACAACCATTGTGATTATTATTATTTGACCATGCTGGTCATCTATGAACATTTGAACATCTTGGCCATGTTCTGTTATAATCTCCACCCGGCACAGCCAGAAGAGGACTGGCCACCCCTCATAGCCTGGTTCCGCTCTAGGTTTCTTCCTAGGTTCTGGCCTTTCTAGGGGGGGTTTCCTAGCCACCGTGCTTCTACACCTGCATTGCTTGCTGTTTGGGGTTTTAGGCTGGGTTTCTGTACAGCACTCAGCTGATGTAAGAAGGGCTTTATAAAGACATTTGATATGATTTTGATTTGATGGAGGCCACTGTGTTCTTGGGGACCTTCAATGTTGCAGAAATGTTTTGGTACCCTTCCCCAGATCTGTGCCTCAACACAATCCTGTCTCGGAGCTCTACTGACAATTCCTTCGACCTCTTGACTTGGTTTTTGCTCTGACATGCATTGTCAACTGTGGGACCTTATATAGACAGGTGTGTGCCTTTCCAAATCATGTCCAATCAATTGAATTTACCACAGGTGGACTCCAAGTTGTAGAAACATCTCAAGGATGATCAATGGAAACAGGATGCACCTGAGCTTAATTTCACGTCTCATAGCAAAATGTCTGAGTACTTACAGTATAAAATAAGGTATTTCTGTTTTACATTTGCAAACTTTCTAAAAACCTGTTTTCACTTTGTCAGTATGGGTTATTGTGTGTAGATTGATGAGGAACAATTTGTATTTAATCAATTTTAGAATAAAGCTGTAACATAACAAAATGTGGAAAAGGGGAAGGGGTCTGAATACGTTCCGAATTCACTGTAAGCCCGTAGAAATTAGAATGAATAGATTGGGTGTCCCATTCAAATCAATGATCACATAATGGGTGGATTGGCAGCCATTGCAAGTGTACCCATGGGAGCAAAGCAGGAAGTAAAAGCAGGGAATGTACCCATCAATCTGTGCTGTGATTTGTTGAATCAACTCAAATTACATTACAAAATGTACAACACAGCAAATTTAAGGCATGTTTTGTTATTTATTTTAAACAAACAATCTACAACGAAGTTGACTTTTACAATGGGGGTCAATGGGAAAGAATGTTTTTGTTTTCCCCAATTTGTGGGCGTGGTCGACGGGAAATCCTTCTTATGACGTGAATATCGACTCTGAGTATTGTATGAGCCACATCAGTTAACATCATTTTAGCAAACATTCTACCATGGAAATTATTGCTTCACGATACCAGGCACCCATTGGGAGTGTACCTATGAGTTTACCAGTCAAATTGCCAGGGTTAGAGCTTCCAAGCCCATTCTATTCATTCTTATTTCTGTGTAAACCTGTGCGCTCATAATCTATTTTATATGTATTACACGTATCTATACAACTATTGGCATTAACATGTATGTGCATAATTGAGTGTCTACATAACGTGAAATGCCTACAGTATATATTTATGCACAATATAATGTGATGAGGTGTGTGTCAGCAGAATGGTTGAAACAGTGTGAACAGTGCGTGTGTAGCTGCAGTGAACTGCAGAGTGGAAGAGCTGACTGCACCATGAGAGAGAGGGATGAATAGAGAGGGACCGGAAAAGTAAAGGTTGAGAGTTAGACGGGGGGAGTGGAATGAAGGAGAGTGGGGTCAGGAAGAGAGGGGGAGTTTGAGAATGAGAGGGAAAGACCTGGGAGAGGGAAAGTAGCTTCCACAGAGCTGTGAACGATCTGAGAGACAAGGCAAGAAGGGCATTCTATGCCATCAAAAGGAACATAAATTTCAACATACCAATTAGGATCTGGCTAAAAATACTTGAATCAGTCATAGAGCCCATTGCCCTTTATGGTTGTGAGGTCTGGGGTCCGCTCACCAACCAAGATTTCACAAAATGGGACAAACACCAAATTGAGACTCTGCATGCAGAATTCTGCAAAAATATCCTCCGTGTACAACGTAGAACACCAAATAATGCATGCAGAGCAGAATTAGGCCGATACCCACTAATTATCAAAATCCAGAAAAGAGCTGTTAAATTCTACAACCACCTAAAAGGAAGCAATTCCCAAACCTTCCATAACAAAGCCATCACCTACAGAGAGATGAACCTGGAGAAGAGTCCCCTAAGCAAGCTGGTCCTAGGGCTCTGTTCACAAACACAAACACACCCCACAGAGCCCCAGGACAACAGCACAATTAGACCCAACCAAATCATGAGAAAACAAAAAGATAATTACTTGACACATTGGAAAGAATTAACAAAAAAACAGAGCAAACTAGAATGCTATTTGGCCCTAAACAGAGAGTATACAGTGGCAGAATACCTAACCACTGTGACTGACCCAAACTTAAGGAAAGCTTTGACTATGTACAGACTCAGTGAGCATAGCCTTGCTATTGAGAAAGGCCGCCGTAGGCAGACATGGCTCTCAAGAGAAGACAGGCTATGTGCTCACTGCCCACAAAATGAGGTGGAAACTGAGCTGCACTTCCTAACCTCCTGCCCAATGTATGACCATATTAGAGAGACATATTTCCCTCAGATTACACAGATCCACAAAGAATTCAAAAACAAATCCAATTTTGATAAACTCCCATATCTACTGGGTGAAATTCCACAGTGTGCCGTCACAGCAGCAAGATTTGTGACCTGTTGCCACCAGAAAAGGGCAACCAGTGAAGAACAAACACCATTGTAAATACAACCCATATTTATGTTTATTTATTTTAACTTGTGTGCTTTAACCATTTGTACATTGTTACAACACTGCATATATATAATATGACATTTGTAATGTCTTTATTGTTTTGAAACTTCTGTATGTGTAACGTTTACTGTTCATTTTTATTGTTTATTTGACTTTTGTATATTATCTACCTCACTTGCTTTGGCAATGTTAACACGTTTCCCAAGCCAATAAAGCCCCTTGAATTGAAGTGAGAGGGAGGGCTTGGGAGAGGAAAAATAAAGGGCGAAAAGAGGGGGAGCACAGAAGGGGACTAAGGGAGAGAAATTGAATGCGAGAGGAAGAATGATAAAGAGAAGGGCAGGTGAACAGTAAACGTTGAAAGAAAGAGGGGAGGGAGGGAGATAGAGAGAAAGAGAGGGAGTGAAAGAAAGCAGCAGGTTTTTCTGCCCTTTGGTAAGCCAGGAAATTAAGCAGCAATCACAGCCTACTGCTCCCCTGTGTGTCACCATTGATTATTACCCTGGCTCGCTATCATCTCTCTCTCTTTGTCTCTCTATCATCTCTCTCTCTCACCACTATCACTCCATTATTTTCTCCATCACTCCACCTCTCTCTCATCACTCGCTCTATCACATCTCCAACTTTCGCTCTTCCTTTCTCTCACTCCTAACATTCTCTCTCCACCTTCCATCTCTTACACACACATTCACACTTTCCCACTTATGGTAATGCTTCCTCATTGTGATCATGAATGGCACCATCTGGCCTTCTACAGTCAGAGTTGACTGTTGTTTTAATGGGTCACCTCTGGTGAGAGGTTTTAGTTACTGTAAGGGGAAGGGACAAGGGACATGTGATAAACATCATCATTGTTCTCATTATCATCATCTTCATCATTTCATCCTCTCCAACATCATCATTGCCCTCACTAACCATCATCATCATCATTGCCCTCACTAAACATCATCATTGCCCTCACTAAACATCATCATTGCCCTCACTAAACATCATCATTGCCCTCACTAAACATCATCATTGCCCTCACTAAACATCATCATTGCCCTCACTAAACATCATTATCGCCCTCACTAACCATCATTATTGCCCTTACTAACCATCATCATCATGGCCCTCACTAACCATCATCATCATCATCACTGCACTGCCATCATAATCAATTTTGTGATTTAAAACAGTGGCATACTGGGTCAGGACAGTGGCATACTGGGTCAGAACAGTGGCACACTGGGTCAGAACAGTGGCACACTGGGTCAGAACAGTGGCATACTGGGTCAGAACAGTGGCATACTGGGTCAGAAGCTGTGTTCTAATACGTAAAAAAGTAACGTGTTCCTTTATTACATTACTCATAAAATTAATCTGATTACGTAACACGTTACTTTTTCAAATTGGGAAATATTATTACAGTTACTTTGTCAAACAACGTGTGCATTAGTTTCAGAATCATATCTCTACCGGGTGCGTGTTTCCACCAGCCAATCTTGACTTGTTTCCTCATTTAGTTCTCAAGCAAGCGGAGAAAGGCTGTTTGGAAAAATGTCATGACAGCTGCTGTCCATAGGAATGTATAAAGGGCACACCTCTGATCTTTGCATTTATCGCTTCTGCCCATATAGGACTTTCTCTTATAGTGGCAAGTGTGCCCGCTATACATCTCTATGGGTCCGGGTACATGCGGTCTACAATCAGAACTGGCGGCTCGAGAAAAAGATTTTGAATAAAACGATCACGCAACAGATCAATGTACTGTCTACACTCATTTTATGAAATAGTTTTCATTAAATAGGTTTTAATCATGTCAACAACAACATCTTTAAAGTTCTGATAGCTGGGCCCCCCGATTGGCGCAGCGGTCTTAGGCACTGCACAGCAGTGCTCAAGGCGTCACTACAGATTCAAGTTCGATTGGTGCGGCTGGCTTCCAGGTTAAGTGGGCGGGTGTTAAGAAGCGCGGTTTGGCGGGTCATGTTTCAGATGACGCATGACACCCGACCTTCACCTCCCGAGCCCGTTGGGGAGTTGCAGCGATGAGACAAGATCGAAATTGGGGTGAAAAACTGTCAAATACAAAAACATAAATAAGAAGAAGAAAGTTATGATAGCTAAGGATTCCGCAACGAGGTTAGGTTTTTAGGCTGGGACCACAAGTTGTGTCCCGGATTCCTACAAAAAACAAACAGTTAATGGTTAGCTATCATGCTAACAGATCAAGGTAACGCTAGCAGTGCTAGAGTCAAAACACCAGTGGTATTTGTGTCTACGTCTGGGCTCAAATGCGCTAGGTGCGAGATGATATCTACACAGGAGGAGGTACATACAGTTAAAGTCAGAAGTTTACATACACTTAGGTTGGAGTCATTAAAACTCCTTTTTCAACCAATCAACAAATGTCTTGTTATTAACAAACTATAGTTTTGGGAAGTCGGTTAGTACATCTACTTTGTGCATGACAAGTAATTTTTCCAACAATTGTTTACAGACAGATTATTTCACTGTATCACAATTCCAGTGGGTCAGAAGTTTACATACAGTAAGTTGACTGTGCCTTTAAACAGCTTGGAAAATTCCAGAAAATGATGTAATGGCTTTAGAAGCTTCTGATAAATTATGTCAATTAGCCTGAGTCAATTGGAGGTGAAGCTGTGGATGTATTTCAAGGCCTACCTTTAAACTCAGTGCCTCTTTGCTTGACATCATGGGAAAATACAAAGAAATCAGCCAAGACCTCAGAAAGAAAATTGTAGACCACAAGTCTGGTTCATTTTTGGGAGCAATTTCCAAACGCCTGAAGGTACCACGTTCATCTGTACAAACAATAGTACGCAAGTATAAACACCATGCACCATGCAGCCGTCATACCACTCAGGAAGGAGACGCGTTCTGTCTCCTAGAGATGAACATACTTTGGTGCGAAAAGTGCAAATCAATCCCAGAACAACAGCAAAGGACCTTGTGAAGATGCTGGAGGAAACAGGTACAAAAGTATCTATATCCACAGTAAAACGAGTCCTATATCGACATAACTCCTAACAAAACCACTGCTCCAATACCCCCATAAAAAAGCCAGACTACGGTTTGCAACTGCACATGGGTACAAAGAGCGTACTTTTTGGAGAAATGTCCTCTGGTCTGATGAAACAAAATAGAACTGTTTGGCCATAATGACCATTGTTATGTTTGGAGGAAAAAGGGAGAGGCTTGCAAGCCGAAGAACACCATCCCAACCGTGAAGCACGAGGGTGGCAGCATCATGTTGTGGGGGTGCTTTGCTGCAGGAGGGACTAGTGCACTTCACAAAATAGATGACATGATGAGGCAGGAAAATTATGTGGATATATATTGAAGCAACATCTGAAGACATCAGTCAGGATGTTAAAGCTTGGTCGCAAATGGAACTTCCAAATGGACAATGACACCAAGCATACTTCGAAAATTGTGGCAAAATGGCTTAAGGTCAACAAGGTCAAGGTATTGGAGTGGCCATCACAAGCCCTGACCTCAATCCCATAGAAAATGTGTGGGCAGAACTGCAAAAACATGTGCGAGCAAGGAGGCCTACAAACCTGACTCAGTTACACCAGCTCTGTCAGGAGGAATGGGCCAAAATTCACCCAACTTATTGTGGGAAGCTTGTGGAAGGCTACCTGAAACGTTTGACCCAAGTTAAACAATTGAAAGGAAATGCTACCAAATACTAATTGAGTGTAAGTAAACTTCTGACCCACTGGGAATGTGATGAAAGAAATAAAAGCTGAAATAGATCACTACTTTTATTCTGACATTTCACATTCCTAAAATAAAGTGGTGATCCTAACTGACCTAATACAGGGAATTTTTACTCGGATTAAATGTCAGGAATTGTGAAAAACTGAGTTTAAATGTATTTGGCTAAGGTGTATGTAAACTTCAACTGTACCTACTACTGCATCATCAAAGGAATTATCTAAGTGTATTTCAGAGATGGACAGAATATTAATGTTTTCTGATGTTAATAAATTGTCAATTTTATGAACATTGTTTCTCAGGCTACAATATTTTTCATTATTTTCTGGGTTGCTCGTTTGTTTTTAAGTGCTGATCTGAGATTGAATCAAATGGAAATGTCACTGACATGTCTATGGTCCTGAGTTGGCTGCCCACAGTGGGCTTCGTCCTAAGGCAGACAGTTTCAGTGCAAAAAGTGGAATTAAATGAAATGTGCATATGATTATTGTAGACAACACCCTTGGAGATAGTTAACCGAACATTGGTTAGGTTACTTACATTTACTGCACTTCTATTTCTCTGGGATATAATACAATTTCCATGTCCTCTGTTGCTTATTATGAAATGGAGGACTGGAGCACGACCAAACCCTGACCGTCAGTCTCTTAAACCTCTACAGGATTGGTGTCGAAAGCAGTCAGGGCGGTATCAGTCCATTGAATGGTCCGGGTCTTTTGGCTGGTAAGGGCAGTGAGGGGAGCAACAGTAGAACTGAAGTTATAATAACCATAAAGGTTATGGTCAAGGAGTTGTTGAAGAACCTTTTGCACATGCTGTATGTGTTCCTTCAGGGAGTGGGAGTAAATCAGGATTTCATCAATGTAGACGAAGAGAAAGCAGTTGATCATATCCTGGAAAACCTTGTTCATAAAGGATTAGAAGACGGCGGTGGCGTTACTAAGGCCGTAGGGCATGACCAGGTATTCGTAGTGCCCTCATGCGGTGATAAAGTCAGTCTTCCATTTGTTGCCTTCACGTATACAGACAAGGTTATATGCACTTCGCAGGTCGAGTTTTGAAAAAGATGTTGGCGCGCCCCACTTGTTCAATGGTCGCTGGGATCAGAGGAATACGGTTCTTGGCCATGACGTCATTCAGGGAACGGTAATCAATACATGGATGGAGTCTACCCCTTTTTTCACAATGGAGAAGCTGGACACAGCCAGGGAAGAAGAAGGACAAATGAAACCATTTGAGTGTTTTATCAATGTACTTCTCCATTGCCTCATTTTCCGGGATAGATAGGGGGTAAACACAGCCCTTCGGTGGGGACACTCCAGGGAGTAGGTCAATAGAAGACCAGGACAGTAGTTCCCCTTGTCACCACGAGATGGCATGGTTGTGACTACAAAGCCATGGGTGTCCGAGGCTGAGTGGCTGTTTGGTTTTGGTGTGGAAGACTCCATTCAACTTATGGAACTCTTATCCCCAATCTGGAGGGTGATGGTCTGTGTCAGGTGCGTAAGGAAGCCCGTGCCCAATGGCTGCCCGACCAGGGTGTTAATCCTTAAGGGAGGGGTGACAGGTGTTAGATCAATGTCAAGCTCTTGTACTAGCTGGTGATCGATAAAATTACCTGCTGCTCCCGAATCTATCAAGCCCTCTACGTACTTAGTAACCCCCTTCACGGTTATCAATACTGGGATGGAGAATTGCTTCTGGGAGATATTTAGAAATAAGGACACGCCTACCTGCATGGCAGCGGAGGGACCCTTCTCATCTCTCTGTGGGGGGCGAACAGGGCAATGGCTGAGTAGATGATCTTTTCCCTCTACAGTATAGGCAGAGCCTTTCTTGAATTGGCCTTTGACGTTCGATACACGGGAGAGGAGCATGGCCCAACTGCATGGACTCTGGAAGACTCAGACGGGATGACGGAATCATGGAAAGAGAAGGTTTTGGGTTCCTGGGTGGCAGAGTTCTTCGGCGGTTGATGGACATATGAATGTGTTGATTTAAATCCTGAAGGTCACCTCTACAGGCCAGCTCTGCCTGAAGTTCCCTGTTGAGCCCTCTTCGGTAGACGGTAAGTAAAGCAGCCTCACTCCATCCACTCCCTGCAGCCGTGGTGCGGAACTCGAGGGCCTGACATTTCCCAGGTGAACCATCATATTTTCCAGGCATGGATATGAATGAAGGAGGGCTATGGGTTATGATACCTGGCATCAGAGGAGTAGGGATAGGCTGGCGGAGAAGATGGCAGATTTCCTCCAGATACTCCTCTTGCTGGGTTAGGTGCCGCTGTAGCTCTGCTGAATCCATTACATTTTTAGTGAGGTATTCTGTAATGAATACTCAGGGAGAAAAAGGTGTAGATTTACACGCAGAGTGCGGCAGTTGTTTATTTCGCCTTCACAGAAGGCAGGAATCGTGGTCACAGGCAGGCAATGGTCATACACAGGTAGGCAAACAGGCAGGTGAATCAAAACTAGGACTGAAGGCTATAACTGGTTCTCACAAACGAGCTAGGAAAAGGCTTAGTAGAGTCAAAACAAGCAATACCTCACAAAGGCACAAACAGAATGAACTGAACTAAATAAGGAGCTGATAAGACCAGGTGAGTAACTAACACAGGTGAAATCAATTAACAAAAATGAAAGACAGGGCTACGTTCAAGAATACAAAGAAACAGGGCTACGTTCAAGAACACAACAAAACAGAACACAAGGTTGACTAAAAAAATAAATACAGAACCTTACAGTATTATGTCATGTATTGTTTCAAGTGGACCCCAGGAAGCGTAGCTGATGCTTTTGCAGCGGCTAATGGAGATCCTAATAAATACCAAATATGGCTAATAAAGCAGCCCATATATAGCGCAGCACTTGTAGACTAGCACAGGAAAGCAGTGCCACAGACGAAAGTAGAAACAAGTGATCAAACCTGAGTTAGGTTACTTTCTATCTTTGGTATAGCATGCGAGGCTTGCCCTGCTCCCTCCAACAGTCAAACAAACAGAGATTTAGATTATTATTTTTTCATGAAAGTAACGCAAAGTAATATAACTAGTAATATGCTTTCCACACAAAGTAATATTGTAAAGTAACGTGTTACTTTTGTTAAATGTAATGAGTAATATGTAACATATTGTTTTTACAAGTAACTAATCCCAAAGACTGGTCAGGAGTTGCTCTTGGTCCTAGATCTGAGAAGGACAAACTCCACCCCTAGATCTGAGCAGGACAAACTCCTCCCCTAGATCTGAGAAGGACAAACTCCACCCCTAGATCTGTGCAGGACAAACTCCACCCCTAGATCTGAGCAGGACAAACTCCTCCCTTAGATCTGAGCAGGACAAACTCCACCCCTAGATCTGAGCAGGACAAACTCCTCCCCTAGATCTGAGCAGGACAAACTCCTCCCCTAGATCTGAGCAGGACAAACTCCACCCCTAAATCTGAGCAGGACAAACTCCTCCCCTAGATCTGAGCAGGACAAACTCCTCCCCTAGATCTGAGCAGGACAAACTCCACCCCTAAATCTGAGCAGGACAAACTCCTCCCCTAGATCTGAGCAGGACAAACTCATCCCCTAGATCTGAGCAGGACAAACTCCTCCCCTAGATCTGAGCAGGACAAACTCCACCCCTAAATCTGAGCAGGACAAACTCCTCCCCTAGATCTGAGCAGGACAAACTCCTCCCCTAGATCTGAGTAACAGGTCCCAGCTGCCCTCTTAGCAAGAAGGGGGATAGAAGGGTTGTTGCCATGACAACATAATGTCTTCATTGAAGATTATGTTGTGGTGGTATCTATCTCTCTCTCTGTGTGTGTGTGTGCGCGTGCGCGCGTGCGTGCGTGCGTGTGCGTGCGTGCGTGTGTGTGTCTGTGTCATTTTGGACTAGGATCAGAGCTCTCCACTTAGACTCTCACTGAGATAGAAAGAACAGGAGTAAAAAACAGAAAGCGAACAAGAGAGGAACTTAAAGACATAAAACATGAGTTCAGAAAGAGAAGGCAATTGGAATGTAACAGAGGCAGATTTGGTGAGTAGAGTTTAGAGGTAGAATGACTGAGAGATTTATCTGTTGGTCATGATGAGTGGCACTTGGTGAGAGTCCTCCCTCTACCCACCATCCATCCATCTGTGTCATTTAATGTGTGTGTCAGCCATCAGTAGGCCAGACAGACTTACCCTCAGGTATTCTTCCAACCCCCAGAGCTCCCCTGGCTCACTCACCCATTCACCCATCAGACTAATGGCTTGGCTGATAGCTGGGCTCAGGCTATAGGTGCTGACATACTCTGAGCTCAGAACTCCCCGGGAAGCTCTGGTTGCACCTGCTCTTAATACACGCTTTCCTAAACACACACACTTAGAGCAGAATGAGAGCTCTGGGGGTTGGCTCCGGCTTTCAGCTCTTATGTCATCACCACCTGTCTTGCACTGAGCCCTAAAACAGAACAGGAGTTTTCACCTTAGTGTTTTAATCAGTTATCATCCTGTCATGCCAGTCTGCCTCATAGCTGGATTTATTTCAATGCATTTCCCTTTACAACCGTAAACCCCCCACTAGAGAAGGGGGTATAGAAGTAGGCAGCGAAGCGAGAAGGAGAGTTTGTGTCATTACGCCATTAACCAGCAATGAGACGTATCATAGAGTACGTTTTACATGCACTCTAATAATTCAATATTAAACAGATTATGGCAGTAGGCAGAGTATGGCAATAGTCATGTAAACACCTTACTCTGCTTATTTTAATCAGTGTAAGGTCAAAATCGAAGTAAGCATACAACATACAGGATTTTTAGGGAAATGTATATTAATCTGACTATCGACAATAATTGTATTTTTGTGTGCATGTAACCATGCTCAGTGTGATGTGAAGTCATAAGCTGGTAAGTTGTTCCCATATAATGGGTGGTGGCGTGATGGAGGAACACAACCAGGCGTTTACCCGAGACTGAACCACTGCATTTACATCTAATTTACATAAACATCCTCCCATCCCTAAACATCTCAATAGCATAAGGAAGCCATCTATGGGAGATGTTGCTGTGAGAGAGTGAGGCGCAGGGAGGGAAGGGTTGTGTTTTATAGGGGTTACACTACAGTCGAGGAGGGAAGGGTTGTGTTTTATAGGGGTTAGACTACAGTCACGGAGGGAAGGGTTGTGTTTTATAGGGGTTAGACTACAGTCAAGGAGGGAAGGGTTGTGTTTTATAGGGGTTAGACTACAGTCACGGAGGGAAGGGTTGTGTTTTATAGGGGTTGGACTACAGTCAAGGAGGGAAGGGTTGTGTTTTATAGGGGTTAGACTACAGTCGAGGAGGGAAGGGTTGTGTTTTATAGGGGTTAGACTACAGTCAAGGAGGGAAGGGTTGTGTTTTATAGGGGTTAGACTACAGTCGAGGAGGGAAGGGTTGTGTTTTATAGGGGTTAGACTACAGTCAAGGAGGGAAGGGTTGTGTTTTATAGGGGTTAGACTACAGTCACGGAGGGAAGGGTTGTGTTTTATAGGGGTTAGACTACAGTCACGGAGGGAAGGGTTGTGTTTTATAGGGGTTAGACTACAGTCAAGGAGGGAAGGGTTGTGTTTTATAGGGGTTAGACTACAGTCGAGGAGGGAAGAGTTTTGTTTTATAGGGGTTAGACTACAGTCAAGGAGGGAAGGGTTGTGTTTTATAGGGGTTAGACTACAGCTGAGGAGGGAAGGGTTGTGTTTTATAGGGGTTAGACTAGAGTCAAGGAGGGAAGGGTTGTGTTTTATAGGGGTTAGACTACAGTCAAGGAGGGAAGGGTTGTGTTTTATAGGGGTTAGACTACAGTCGAGGAGGGAAGGGTTGTGTTTTATAGGGGTTAGACTACAGTCAAGGAGGGAAGGGTTGTGTTTTATAGGGGTTAGACTACAGCTGAGGAGGGAAGGGTTGTGTTTTATAGGGGTTAGACTAGAGTCAAGGAGGGAAGGGTTGTGTTTTATAGGGGTTAGACTACAGCTGAGGAGGGAAGGGTTGTGTTTTATAGAGGTTAGACTAGAGTCGAGGAGGGAAGGGTTGTGTTTTATAGGGGTTAGACTACAGTCAAGGAGGGAAGGGTTGTGTTTTATAGGGGTTAGACTACAGTCAAGGAGGGAAGGGTTGTGTTTTATAGGGGTTAGACTACAGTCACGGAGGGAAGGGTTGTGTTTTATAGGGGTTAGACTACAGTCACGGAGGGAAGGGTTGTGTTTTATAGGGGTTAGACTACAGCTGAGGAGGGAAGGGTTGTGTTTTATAGGGGTTAGACTACAGTCAAGGAGGGAAGGGTTGTGTTTTATAGGGGTTAGACTACAGTCACGGAGGGAAGGGTTGTGTTTTATAGGGGTTAGACTACAGTCAAGGAGGGAAGGGTTGTGTTTTATAGGGGTTAGACTACAGCTGAGGAGGGAAGGGTTGTGTTTTATAGGGGTTAGACTACAGCTGAGGAGGGAAGGGTTGTGTTTTATAGGGGTTAGACTAGAGTCAAGGAGGGAAGGGTTGTGTTTTATAGGGGTTAGACTACAGTCAAGGAGGGAAGGGTTGTGTTTTATAGGGGTTAGACTACAGTCGAGGAGGGAAGGGTTGTGTTTTATAGGGGTTAGACTACAGTTGAGGAGGGAAGGGTTGTGTTTTATAGGGGTTAGACTACAGTCGAGGAGGGAAGGGTTGTGTTTTATAGGGGTTAGACTACAGTCGAGGAGGGAAGGGTTGTGTTTTATAGGGGTTAGACTACAGTCAAGGAGGGAAGGGTTGTGTTTTATAGGGGTTAGACTACAGCTGAGGAGGGAAGGGTTGTGTTTTATAGGGGTTAGACTACAGTCGAGGAGGGAAGGGTTGTGTTTTATAGGGGTTAGACTACAGTCACGGAGGGAAGGGTTGTGTTTTATAGGGGTTAGACTACAGTCACGGAGGGAAGGGTTGTGTTTTATAGGGGTTAGACTACAGTCAAGGAGGGAAGGGTTGTGTTTTATAGGGGTTAGACTACAGTCGAGGAGGGAAGAGTTTTGTTTTATAGGGGTTAGACTACAGTCAAGGAGGGAAGGGTTGTGTTTTATAGGGGTTAGACTACAGCTGAGGAGGCAAGGGTTGTGTTTTATAGGGGTTAGACTAGAGTCAAGGAGGGAAGGGTTGTGTTTTATAGGGGTTAGACTACAGTCAAGGAGGGAAGGGTTGTGTTTTATAGGGGTTAGACTACAGTCGAGGAGGGAAGGGTTGTGTTTTATAGGGGTTAGACTACAGTCAAGGAGGGAAGGGTTGTGTTTTATAGGGGTTAGACTACAGCTGAGGAGGGAAGGGTTGTGTTTTATAGGGGTTAGACTAGAGTCAAGGAGGGAAGGGTTGTGTTTTATAGGGGTTAGACTACAGCTGAGGAGGGAAGGGTTGTGTTTTATAGAGGTTAGACTAGAGTCGAGGAGGGAAGGGTTGTGTTTTATAGGGGTTAGACTACAGTCAAGGAGGGAAGGGTTGTGTTTTATAGGGGTTAGACTACAGTCAAGGAGGGAAGGGTTGTGTTTTATAGGGGTTAGACTACAGTCACGGAGGGAAGGGTTGTGTTTTATAGGGGTTAGACTACAGTCACGGAGGGAAGGGTTGTGTTTTATAGGGGTTAGACTACAGCTGAGGAGGGAAGGGTTGTGTTTTATAGGGGTTAGACTACAGTCAAGGAGGGAAGGGTTGTGTTTTATAGGGGTTAGACTACAGTCACGGAGGGAAGGGTTGTGTTTTATAGGGGTTAGACTACAGTCAAGGAGGGAAGGGTTGTGTTTTATAGGGGTTAGACTACAGCTGAGGAGGGAAGGGTTGTGTTTTATAGGGGTTAGACTACAGCTGAGGAGGGAAGGGTTGTGTTTTATAGGGGTTAGACTAGAGTCAAGGAGGGAAGGGTTGTGTTTTATAGGGGTTAGACTACAGTCAAGGAGGGAAGGGTTGTGTTTTATAGGGGTTAGACTACAGTCGAGGAGGGAAGGGTTGTGTTTTATAGGGGTTAGACTACAGTTGAGGAGGGAAGGGTTGTGTTTTATAGGGGTTAGACTACAGTCGAGGAGGGAAGGGTTGTGTTTTATAGGGGTTAGACTACAGTCGAGGAGGGAAGGGTTGTGTTTTATAGGGGTTAGACTACAGTCAAGGAGGGAAGGGTTGTGTTTTATAGGGGTTAGACTACAGCTGAGGAGGGAAGGGTTGTGTTTTATAGGGGTTAGACTAGAGTCAAGGAGGGAAGGGTTGTGTTTTATAGGGGTTAGACTACAGCTGAGGAGGGAAGGGTTGTGTTTTATAGGGGTTAGACTACAGTCAAGGAGGGAAGGGTTGTGTTTTATAGGGGTTAGACTACAGTCAAGGAGGGAAGGGTTGTGTTTTATAGGGGTTAGACTACAGCTGAGGAGGGAAGGGTTGTGTTTTATAGGGGTTAGACTAGAGTCAAGGAGGGAAGGGTTGTGTTTTATAGGGGTTAGACTACAGCTGAGGAGGGAAGGGTTGTGTTTTATAGGGGTTAGACTACAGTCAAGGAGGGAAGGGTTGTGTTTTATAGGGGTTAGACTACAGTCAAGGAGGGAAGGGTTGTGTTTTATAGGGGTTAGACTACAGTCAAGGAGGGAAGGGTTGTGTTTTATAGGGGTTAGACTACAGTCAAGGAGGGAAGGGTTGTGTTTTATAGGGGTTAGACTACAGTCACGGAGGGAAGGGTTGTGTTTTATAGGGGTTAGACTACAGCTGAGGAGGGAAGGGTTGTGTTTTATAGGGGTTAGACTACAGTCACGGAGGGAAGGGTTGAGTTTTATAGGGGTTAGACTACAGTCAAGGAGGGAAGGGTTGTGTTTTATAGGGGTTAGACTACAGTCAAGGAGGGAAGGGTTGTGTTTTATAGGGGTTAGACTACAGTCAAGGAGGGAAGGGTTGTGTTTTATAGGGGTTAGACTACAGTCACGGAGGGAAGGGTTGTGTTTTATAGGGGTTAGACTACAGTCAAGGAGGGAAGAGTTGTGTTTTATAGGGGTTAGACTACAGTCGAGGAGGGAAGGGTTGTGTTTTATAGAGGTTAGACTAGAGTCGAGGAGGGAAGGGATGTGTTTTATAGAGGTTAGACTACAGTCACGGAGGGAAGGGTTGTGTTTTATAGAGGTTAGACTACAGTCAAGGAGGGAAGGGTTGTGTTTTATAGGGGTTAGACTACAGTCACGGAGGGAAGGGTTGTGTTTTATAGGGGTTAGACTACAGTCAAGGAGGGAAGGGTTGTGTTTTATAGGGGTTAGACTACAGTCGAGGAGGGAAGAGTTTTGTTTTATAGGGGTTAGACTACAGTCAAGGAGGGAAGGGTTGTGTTTTATAGGGGTTAGACTACAGCTGAGGAGGGAAGGGTTGTGTTTTATAGGGGTTAGACTAGAGTCAAGGAGGGAAGGGTTGTGTTTTATAGGGGTTAGACTACAGTCAAGGAGGGAAGGGTTGTGTTTTATAGGGGTTAGACTACAGTCGAGGAGGGAAGGGTTGTGTTTTATAGGGGTTAGACTACAGTCAAGGAGGGAAGGGTTGTGTTTTATAGGGGTTAGACTACAGCTGAGGAGGGAAGGGTTGTGTTTTATAGGGGTTAGACTAGAGTCAAGGAGGGAAGGGTTGTGTTTTATAGGGGTTAGACTACAGCTGAGGAGGGAAGGGTTGTGTTTTATAGAGGTTAGACTAGAGTCGAGGAGGGAAGGGTTGTGTTTTATAGGGGTTAGACTACAGTCAAGGAGGGAAGGGTTGTGTTTTATAGGGGTTAGACTACAGTCAAGGAGGGAAGGGTTGTGTTTTATAGGGGTTAGACTACAGTCACGGAGGGAAGGGTTGTGTTTTATAGGGGTTAGACTACAGTCACGGAGGGAAGGGTTGTGTTTTATAGGGGTTAGACTACAGCTGAGGAGGGAAGGGTTGTGTTTTATAGGGGTTAGACTACAGTCAAGGAGGGAAGGGTTGTGTTTTATAGGGGTTAGACTACAGTCACGGAGGGAAGGGTTGTGTTTTATAGGGGTTAGACTACAGTCAAGGAGGGAAGGGTTGTGTTTTATAGGGGTTAGACTACAGCTGAGGAGGGAAGGGTTGTGTTTTATAGGGGTTAGACTACAGCTGAGGAGGGAAGGGTTGTGTTTTATAGGGGTTAGACTAGAGTCAAGGAGGGAAGGGTTGTGTTTTATAGGGGTTAGACTACAGTCAAGGAGGGAAGGGTTGTGTTTTATAGGGGTTAGACTACAGTCGAGGAGGGAAGGGTTGTGTTTTATAGGGGTTAGACTACAGTTGAGGAGGGAAGGGTTGTGTTTTATAGGGGTTAGACTACAGTCGAGGAGGGAAGGGTTGTGTTTTATAGGGGTTAGACTACAGTCGAGGAGGGAAGGGTTGTGTTTTATAGGGGTTAGACTACAGTCAAGGAGGGAAGGGTTGTGTTTTATAGGGGTTAGACTACAGCTGAGGAGGGAAGGGTTGTGTTTTATAGGGGTTAGACTAGAGTCAAGGAGGGAAGGGTTGTGTTTTATAGGGGTTAGACTACAGCTGAGGAGGGAAGGGTTGTGTTTTATAGGGGTTAGACTACAGTCAAGGAGGGAAGGGTTGTGTTTTATAGGGGTTAGACTACAGTCAAGGAGGGAAGGGTTGTGTTTTATAGGGGTTAGACTACAGCTGAGGAGGGAAGGGTTGTGTTTTATAGGGGTTAGACTAGAGTCAAGGAGGGAAGGGTTGTGTTTTATAGGGGTTAGACTACAGCTGAGGAGGGAAGGGTTGTGTTTTATAGGGGTTAGACTACAGTCAAGGAGGGAAGGGTTGTGTTTTATAGGGGTTAGACTACAGTCAAGGAGGGAAGGGTTGTGTTTTATAGGGGTTAGACTACAGTCAAGGAGGGAAGGGTTGTGTTTTATAGGGGTTAGACTACAGTCAAGGAGGGAAGGGTTGTGTTTTATAGGGGTTAGACTACAGTCACGGAGGGAAGGGTTGTGTTTTATAGGGGTTAGACTACAGCTGAGGAGGGAAGGGTTGTGTTTTATAGGGGTTAGACTACAGTCACGGAGGGAAGGGTTGAGTTTTATAGGGGTTAGACTACAGTCAAGGAGGGAAGGGTTGTGTTTTATAGGGGTTAGACTACAGTCGAGGAGGGAAGGGTTGTGTTTTATAGGGGTTAGACTACAGTCAAGGAGGGAAGGGTTGTGTTTTATAGGGGTTAGACTACAGTCACGGAGGGAAGGGTTGTGTTTTATAGGGGTTAGACTACAGTCAAGGAGGGAAGAGTTGTGTTTTATAGGGGTTAGACTACAGTCGAGGAGGGAAGGGTTGTGTTTTATAGAGGTTAGACTAGAGTCGAGGAGGGAAGGGATGTGTTTTATAGAGGTTAGACTACAGTCACGGAGGGAAGGGTTGTGTTTTATAGAGGTTAGACTACAGTCAAGGAGGGAAGGGTTGTGTTTTATAGGGGTTAGACTACAGTCGAGGAGGGAAGGGTTGTGTTTTATAGAGGTTAGACTAGAGTCGAGGAGGGAAGGGATGTGTTTTATAGAGGTTAGACTAGAGTCGAGGAGGGAAGGGTTGTGTTTTATAGGGGTTAGA
Organism: Salvelinus fontinalis; assembly: GCF_029448725.1. Lineage (NCBI taxonomy): Eukaryota > Metazoa > Chordata > Actinopteri > Salmoniformes > Salmonidae > Salvelinus > Salvelinus fontinalis. The sequence continues at coordinate 41,246,353 of NC_074675.1, forward strand.
CTACAGTCGAGGAGGGAAGGGTTGTGTTTTATAGGGGTTAGACTACAGTCACGGAGGGAAGGGTTGTGTTTTATAGGGGTTAGACTACAGTCACGGAGGGAAGGGTTGTGTTTTATAGGGGTTAGACTACAGTCAAGGAGGGAAGGGTTGTGTTTTATAGGGGTTAGACTACAGTCAAGGAGGGAAGGGTTGTGTTTTATAGGGGTTAGACTACAGTCACGGAGGGAAGGGTTGTGTTTTATAGGGGTTATACTACAGTCAAGGAGTGAAGGGTTGTGTTTTATAGGGGTTAGACTACAGTCAAGGAGGGAAGGGTTGTGTTTTATAGGGGTTAGACTACAGTCACGGAGGGAAGGGTTGTGTTTTATAGAGGTTAGACTAGAGTCGAGGAGGGAAGGGATGTGTTTTATAGAGGTTAGACTACAGTCACGGAGGGAAGGGTTGTGTTTTATAGAGGTTAGACTAGAGTCGAGGAGGGAAGGGTTGTGTTTTATAGGGGTTAGACTACAGTCGAGGAGGGAAGGGTTGTGTTTTATAGGGGTTAGACTACAGTCAAGGAGGGAAGGGTTGTGTTTTATAGGGGTTAGACTACAGTCACGGAGGGAAGGGTTGTGTTTTATAGGGGTTAGACTACAGTCACGGAGGGAAGGGTTGTGTTTTATAGGGGTTAGACTACAGCTGAGGAGGGAAAGGTTGTGTTTTATAGGGGTTAGACTACAGTCACGGAGGGAAGGGTTGTGTTTTATAGGGGTTAGACTACAGTCAAGGAGGGAAGGGTTGTGTTTTATAGGGGTTAGACTACAGTCACGGAGGGAAGGGTTGTGTTTTATAGGGGTTAGACTACAGTCAAGGAGGGAAGGGTTGTGTTTTATAGGGGTTAGACTAGAGTCGAGGAGGGAAGGGTTGTGTTTTATAGGGGTTAGACTACAGTCACGGAGGGAAGGGTTGTGTTTTATAGGGGTTAGACTACAGTCGAGGAGGGAAGGGTTGTGTTTTATAGGGGTTAGACTACAGTCAAGGAGGGAAGGGTTGTGTTTTATAGGGGTTAGACTACAGTCGAGGAGGGAAGGGTTGTGTTTTATAGAGGTTAGACTACAGTCGAGGAGGGAAGGGTTGTGTTTTATAGGGGTTAGACTACAGTCAAGGAGGGAAGGGTTGTGTTTTATAGGGGTTAGACTACAGTCACGGAGGGAAGGGTTGTGTTTTATAGGGGTTAGACTACAGTCGAGGAGGGAAGGGTTGTGTTTTATAGGGGTTAGACTACAGTCAAGGAGGGAAGGGTTGTGTTTTATAGGGGTTAGACTACAGTCAAGGAGGGAAGGGTTGTGTTTTATAGGGGTTAGACTACAGCTGAGGAGGGAAGGGTTGTGTTTTATAGGGGTTAGACTACAGCTGAGGAGGGAAGGGTTGTGTTTTATAGGGGTTAGACTACAGTCACGGAGGGAAGGGTTGTGTTTTATAGGGGTTAGACTACAGTCAAGGAGGGAAGGGTTGTGTTTTATAGGGGTTAGACTACAGTGGAGGAGGGAAGGGTTGTGTTTTATAGGGGTTAGACTACAGTCAAGGAGGGAAGGGTTGTGTTTTATAGGGGTTAGACTACAGTCAAGGAGGGAAGGGTTGTGTTTTATAGGGGTTAGACTACAGTCAAGGAGGGAAGGGTTGTGTTTTATAGGGGTTAGACTACAGTCGAGGAGGGAAGGGTTGTGTTTTATAGGGGTTAGACTACAGTCAAGGAGGGAAGGGTTGTGTTTTATAGAGGTTAGACTAGAGTCGAGGAGGGAAGGGATGTGTTTTATAGAGGTTAGACTACAGTCACGGAGGGAAGGGTTGTGTTTTATAGAGGTTAGACTAGAGTCGAGGAGGGAAGGGATGTGTTTTATAAAGGTTAGACTAGAGTCGAGGAGGGAAGGGTTGTGTTTTATAGGGGTTAGACTACAGTCAAGGAGGGAAGGGTTGTGTTTTATAGGGGTTAGACTACAGTCAAGGAGGGAAGGGTTGTGTTTTATAGGGGTTAGACTACAGTCACGGAGGGAAGGGATGTGTTTTATAGAGGTTAGACTAGAGTCAGGGTTTAGGAGTATGGACATGGCTGGGTCGTATCTGCTGAATCTCTCCCTTTTTCTTCCTTCTCCTGTCCCCTTCGCCATTTCCCTCATGCACTTTTTTTTGTCTCCTTCTCCCTCCCTCTCTTCCTCTCTCTCCTAGTTGATATGTAAAAGTTAAAGAGCTGAGTGGTGTGGTTTCCTGTCCCGTTCTATCCTATTGCCATTTGCTCGTGGTCGTATACATAGCCAAGCAGGCCTAGCTAATTGTCTCTCTTTCTTATGTATGAGCATCTAATGTATGCACCCTCCCTCTGATACGCCTTATTGGCATGAGTGTGCAGAATGGAACATTTATGATGTAGGTTATTTTTGCTTTAGTAAACTGTCACCTTGCATAACAAATGGGGTGGGTAATTTTAAGTTTCACGTAAGATGTTCTGTATTCTGTCGGTATGGTGTATTCACAATTGGTGTCTTATTTTCCTTTATGCCCTTACTCATTTACTCACTGTGTTCACTATTTCCTTTCTCTCACTTGTTCATCTTCACTCATTCATTCTCTCAGCCATTTAGAGCTTGGCACTGGAAGTGGACGCATTCTGTATCCAAGGCAACCTAAATTAGTCTCAGCAGGTATGTGGGTATTATTGCTAGAGGCAGAGAGAGGGAGAGAGAAAGCGTACAAAAAGAAGGCTAAAGGATAGTCCAAGAGAGACAGTAGAGGAGAAGGAGATGGAGGAGCAAAGAAACTAGAGGAAGAAAAGGAAAATAAAAGTGGAAAGAGAGAGAAAGCAAAGAAGGTTCCAGTAAGGAGAGGAAGACAAGTACAAAGAGAAGAGATAGAAGGTAGAAAAGGAAAAAGAAGGATAAGAGTAATGAAAGAAGTTAAAGCCGTGGGTTGAAGAGTGATGAGAAAGAGAGATGGTAAGGAAGGAAGGGTGGAAGACAAGACGGGGTGAATGAAAAATTGAAGAGAAGAGAGGATAGGGATGGAGTGGAATGGCATGCAGGTTATTGCCTGCCGTAAAGAATGACGCTGGTAAACTTTTTAATGTGTGTACTGTGTACCCAAGGAAAACCAGTGAGCCATAGCAGCACAGACGGAGATAACCACATTACTGCTCAGAAACCAGACAAGATTACACCTGGTGCTGGTTGAAACACACACACTTTTATATGTACATGTATATGTTTGCATGTACATGCTCTCACACACGCAAACAGACAGAGGCAGGTAGCCTAGCGGTTAAGAGCGTTGGGACAGTAACCCGAAAGGTCGCTGGTTCGAATCCCGAGCCGACTAGAGGAAACATCTGCCAATGTTCCCTTGAGCAAGGCACTTAACCCTAATTGCTTCTGTAAATTGCTCTGGATGCTGACTAGAGAACAGAAGGGGCTCTTAGAACACAGCTGGGCTGTGGGCGAGATGATGCAACACACACACACAGTGTTTTTCACTGCTTATATAAGCAGTGTGTGTCTGTGTTAGACAGACAGTGAAGGTGTTGATTGGAGAGTGTGTGTGTAGCCTAGCGTACTAAAAACATGCATGTTGCTCTGTTGCCATTCCTGCCTCAGGACAAACTATTCCCCTATATGATAGTACACACAGGCTGTAATAATGCTCTGTCGCCATTCCTGCCTCAGGACAAACTATTCCCCTATATGATAGTACACACAGGCTGTACTAATGCTCTGTTGCCATTCCTGCCTCAGGACAATCTATTCCCCTATATGTTAGTACACACAGGCTGTACTAATGCTCTGTTGCCATTCCTGCCTCAGGACAATCTATTCCCCTATATGTTAGTACACACAGGCTGTACTAATGCTCTGTTACCATTCCTGCCTCAGGACAATCTATTCCCCTAAATGATAGTACACACAGGCTGTAATAATGCTCTGTCGCCATTCCTGCCTCAGGACAATCTATTCCCCTATATGTTAGTACACACAGGCTGTACTAATGCTCTGTTACCATTCCTGCCTCAGGACAATCTATTCCCCTATATGATAGTACACACAGGCTGTAATAATGCTCTGTCGCCATTCCTGCCTCAGGACAATCTATTCCCCTATATGTTAGTACACACAGGCTGTAATAATGCTCTGTTACCATTCCTGCCTCAGGACAATCTATTCCCCTATATGTTAGTACACACAGGCTGTACTAATGCTCTGTTGCCATTCCTGCCTCAGGACAATCTATTCCCCTATATGATAGTACACACAGGCTGTACTAATGCTCTGTTACCATTCCTGCCTCAGGACAATCTATTCCCCTATATGTTAGTACACACAGGCTGTACTAATGCTCTGTTACCATTCCTGCCTCAGGACAATCTATTCCCCTATATGATAGTACACACAGGCTGTACTAATGCTCTGTTGCCATTCCTGCCTCAGGACAATCTATTCCCCTATATGTTAGTACACACAGGCTGTACTAATGCTCTGTTACCATTCCTGCCTCAGGACAATCTATTCCCCTAAATGATAGTACACACAGGCTGTAATAATGCTCTGTTGCCATTCCTGCCTCAGGACAATCTATTCCCCTATATGTTAGTACACACAGGCTGTACTAATGCTCTGTTACCATTCCTGCCTCAGGACAATCTATTCCCCTATATGATAGTACACACAGGCTGTACTAATGCTCTGTCGCCATTCCTGCCTCAGGATAATCTATTCCCCTATATGATAGTACACACAGGCTGTAATAATGCTCTGTCGCCATTCCTGCCTCAGGACAATCTATTCCCCTATATGATAGTACACACAGGCTGTACTATACATAATGGAGGAGAGTGGCGAGACAGAGATGGGGAGAGCAATAATACTTTAGATGAGAAGGAAAAGAAAGGCAGGAAGAGAGAGGAAGAGGGAAAAGAACATTTTATGTTATACCCTTTTTTTATTCTCCCTTTCCTCTGACATAATCTTGTAGTGTGGTAAAGTAGCATTAGTGTGGTTTAGTACATTGGTGAGATGAGAGGAGACAGAATTAGATGAGAGGGGAGCAGAGCTGTACTAGTGTTAGGACAGTGTGGAGTGTCGGATGTGACACAGTCATTAAAGCTGAGGACTAGAGGTGCCCCTGCTGCTAGACCTCTCCACTCTGAGAGAAGAAATGAGGGCAAGAGAGAGGGAGAGAGTTGAGGAAAATAGGGAAGGAACTGGTAGAGGAGGCAGTACAGTATGTGTATGGGGGAGGGGGGGGGGGGGTAGAAAGAGGAGAGGATTGGAGTAAGCTGTGTGAATAAAAAACAGCCCCATTTAAATTATACTAGAGGTGTCTGTGCAAAAGTTGACATCAACAAATGAGCAGTTGTGGGTGCAGGGGTTTACATTGTATGTGTAGTCCTGACTCCAAGGTGTGTAATGTAGTTTTAACAATGCTAAACTTCTCTCCTCAGTCTGTAAGATGTGTTGGTTTGTTTGTTTTGTAGTTCTGACTGACTTGACTGACTAGTACATTAGTAGTAACAGTGTTGTTGTTGTCTAACAGTGTGCACCTGTATCTCTCTTCCCTCCAGTCTGTACGTTGCGCTGTCAGAAGTTCCTCATCTCTCGTGTTGGTGAAGACTGGATCTTCCTCATCCTCCTCGGTCTACTCATGGCTCTGGTCAGCTGGGTAGTCGACTTCGCAATCGCCATCTGTCTACAAGGTAAGGAGGAGGGAGTTGGTGAGGTAAACTTGGTCTAATGACGACTCTGGTCAGCTGTACACTCCGTTCCTTTGGCTGAATCCTTTCATCTGACATCTCTCCTGCATGCAGCTAAATAAGACATTATGCCACACACCAGATAATCTCAGACACTGTGGTTTACTCACGTACATACCTCCAACCAGGGTGTGTGTGTTCATGGTGAGCTGCAGTGCAGATTACGGTCTCCCTGAGCTGCATGCGGGTGTGTGTTTGTGTGTATGATTAGCTTAAATCTGGTTTAAAGTCATCTTTGCGGCATGAAACTGTGTGTGCGCATGTGTGTGTACGATTAGCTTAAATGTGGTTTAGTTAAATTTTTGCAGCGTGAAACTGTGTTTGTGTGCTGGTAGCATGTATGCTGTGTGTTCAGAAGGTGTTTGGGTGTCAATGTGCTTTATCTTCAGTCAAACACACATTGCTGTGGTGTGTGTGTGTGTGTGTGTGTGTGTGTGTGTGTGTGTGTGTGTGTGTGTGTGTGTGTGTGTGTGTGTGTGTGTGTGTGTGTGTGTGTGTGTGTGTGTGTGTGTGTGTGTGTGTGTGTGTGTGTGTGTCCACAGCACAGAAGTGGATGTACGGAGGCTTGGAGAGTAATGTGTTTCTCCAATACCTGGCCTGGGTCACCTACCCTGTGGTGCTCATCACCTTCTCAGCTGGCTTCACACAGATACTGGCCCCACAGGCCGTAGGTAAGACACACACACACACACACACACACACACACACACACACACACACACACACACACACACACACACACACACACACACATACATAGACCAATATCAACTTGGTGTCAATCACCATAGCACCATAGCACCATAACCCCCTCTCCCCCTCTAGGTTCAGGTATCCCAGAGATGAAGACCATTCTGAGGGGTGTAGTGCTGAAAGAATACCTCACCTTTAAAACTTTTGTGGCCAAAGTGATCGGCCTCACCTGTGCCCTGGGCAGTGGCATGCCTCTGGGAAAGGAGGTAACAGACACACTCAGTACAAATTATTCTCACCACACACACACCTCTGACGCGTACACACACAACGCTTTTCTCACAGTCAGGCTTGTATGAGTGTGTCACATGTTGCTGCCAGTACAGTACAGTCTGTTCCACTAGCTATGCAGACACACACTCCATTTGACATCCAGCAGATGCAATCTGGCTTGAATGCTCCTAAAATCAATCAATATATCTGTGATTCATAGGACAAGGGGTTGTCACAGTGAAACACAGAGACTGGCGCTGACGTGGGGTTGTGGTTACACGTGGACCAAGTATTTTAGGAAATCATTCACAAGACATTCTCTCTCCCTCTCTAGGGTCCGTTTGTTCACATTGCCAGTCTGTGTGCTGCACTCCTCAGCAAGTTCATGTCTCTGTTTGGTGGAATCTACGAGGTAAACCACACCTGGACAAGTACACACACACACACACAAGTTACCACATTGTTATCAATATGATCTTTCAGAAGGAAACACCACGCAGAAATATGTTGAACCATTTATTATGAAATGAATAATGCAAGTCTTGTCGATATAGACTCTGCTCCTTCAGGGTAGCTCAATGCCCAAGCAAAGCGTCAATATACACTGAAAAAATATATAAACGCAACATGTAAAGTGTTGGTCCCATGTTTCAAGAGCTGAAATAAAATATCCCAGAAATGTTCCATATGCACAAAAAGCGTATTTCTGTCAAATTTTGTGCACAAATTTGTTTGCATCACTATTAGTACGAATAAGTGAAAATATATGCACTTACTACTGTAGGTTGCTCTAGGAAAGAGTTCTGCTAAATGTCTAAAATTGAGAAAAAATATAAATGTATGCACTCACTACTTACTGTATGCAGCTCTGGATAAGAGTTCTGCTAAATGACTCAAATGTAAATGTGTTAGTGAGCATTTCTCCTTTGCCAAGATAATCAATCCACCTGACAGATGCTAATTAAACACCATAATCATTACACAGGTGGACCTTGTGCTGGGGACAATAAAAGGTGGTGATGGGGTGTGTTAACCGAGAGCACAGGCTCTGCCTGAAACTAGCATAGGAACAAACAAAGTATATAGTAGTCACGAGACGAATCTGCTACATTTATCATCACATTTAAACCACAGTACCACCACAGTACATCGTATCACTGTAAGCAAATGCATACTAGCAGTAGCAGCAAGCAGCAGCAAGAGATATGAGCAGAACCGGTCAGCTAAATAGACCTCCAAAAAAGGCAGGCGTGATTGTTACTAGCATCTAATTGGTGCAATCTCAGCTGATGCGTCAACTGAGGCGGGCACTTGGGTTCCCTTTCTGAACTGGCTTCACTTTATTAATCCTTTGCTTTCTTCTTTCAACACTATACTTGCCTCTGATATTTCACTTCCATAGCCTAACTTTTTCACAGTACTCTCCCTTATGCACATCACATTTAAACCATAGTACCACCACAGTACATCTTATCACTATATCTATCATCTACTGTAGCCACTGATCATGCAGACAAACCAACTCCACTATGGTTGAGATGCCATAGTAATTCACTGAACAGGCTCATCTCTCCCTTTAGACAGAACTGTACTGTAGTTTAGCTATGTATTGAAAAGTTTCCTTGTTTCTCTGAACTCCTAAATCAGGCTGATCGACATCTTTCCCTCCCTCTCCCTCTACTCTCTCTGATGGGGGTAAAATAAGCTGTGATAGCTCTGTCAGTGCTTAGGTGGAGCTGTGAGAAACACACACTTCTGATTCTCCACTCTGCTTGTTCCTCTTCCTAATCGATTGCTCCTGTCTGCGTCGGCTTAAAACAAGGCATGTTAGTGGGCTAGCTCAGAGGAAAGACTTGACTTGGCAAAGAAGATAAAAACATGTCACACATGGCCAGTTTAGAGAATGTTTTCTGTCTTGACTGTTTCCGAAGGAGCACATGTCCAGAATGCGTAGGTATTTCTTTGGTTACACACACACACACAGTACGTATATTTACAAAAGTAACATAATAAATATTTCAACTAGCATTTTATTTGCTAAATAATTAAATACATCTCATGTGTAATCTCCCTAGCTATACTACAGGGAGCGATAAATAAATGTAGCGATACATAAATTAAGAAAAGTTTTGAAAGCAAGGGAGAGAGTGATGGAGGTAAAGACGGACAACCAGGCAAAAAGGAGTAGAGAGATTGAAAGTTGAAAGACTATGTTTGTTCCGCTTGGGCCTTAGGGGACAGAGGGAATGAGAGAGAGGGAATCTTTGATTCATCTCTCTGTACTCTGAAGATGAGAGTCCCTTGTTCCCTCTGTCAGTGTGTGTGTGTGCGTGTGTGAAGGGACGGGGGCTGGGGGGGCAGGGGCAATGAAGAATCTTTGAAGCAAACCCCCAAACCCTCAAGTATGGAGAACTCCTTTGCTACATACCCGTGTCTGTCTGTCTGTCTCCCCTTAATCTTCTTCTCCTTCTCTCCCTCGGCTCCCTCTAGCCTCTTTCTCCTTCCCTCATCCTCTCTCTCTTTCTCCCTCCTCTCTGTGTTGTATCTGTACTCTATACGAATATGGTGCATTTTATGGCATACTAATGACAAGTGTGTGTGTGTGGTGGTGTTTAGTACACATTCACACTCACCTCTCTGTTTCACTCTAACATGCTGCTTAAAGGAGCCAAGCCTCATAGGAAACAAGGTAAAGCTTGGCTGGAGATGAAGGGCAGAACATCCACCATAACTTCCTCCTCTCCAGAACTCCATATCCCATCTCTCTACCACCTATTGAAATTACATATCTGTAATCCATCTATAGTCCCATGCCATACTGTGTTTGCAGAAGTTTTATTACATTCGACCGTACCATGTGGTTGTTTGGGCAGTGGCACAGATCCAATCTCTCTGTGCCATTTACCAAAGTAAAGCAATTCAATATTTTGAAAACTGTTTTATGAAAGACGTTTTATATTTGCAGGAATGCTCTTCGCTATTTTGAGTGTTGAGAAACAGAAACTATGAGAGTTGAGAAACTATGAGAGCATGCTGCTTGGTTTTGGCACCAAAGCTTTAGTTTTTTGTGATTCCACACAAATTACTCTTCCATCCATGCATTTGTTCATTAAAATATTCCCTAGAAAGTGATCATGTTTAGGAATAAACACTTTAGCACTCAAGCTAAAGTGGAAAAGGGTTCTTCATATTTCCTGGTCGGAGTAAGTGTGACAGGCAAACGGAGGCAAACGTTTTAACTCAGCATTTCCCAAACTCGGTCCTGGGAACCCCAAGGGATGCATGTTTTGGTGTTTGCCCTAGCACTACACAGCTGAACCAAAACACTACGCAGCTGAACCAAAACACTACGCAGCTGAACCAAAACACTGCGCAGCTGAACCAAAACACTACGCAGCTGAACCAAAACACTACGCAGCTGAACCAAAACACTACACAGCTGAACCAAAACACTACGCAGCTGAACCAAAACACTACACAGCTGAACCAAAACACTACGCAGCTGAACCAAAACGCTACGCAGCTGAACCAAAACACTACGCAGCTGAACCAAAACATGCACCCCTTGGGGTGTCCAGGACTGAGTTTGGGTAAACGCTGAATTAATGAAATGTGCCCATTTGAATCTTCAAGAACTGTAAGATTGAAGTAAGATTGTAAGATTGTAGGAATTGTAAGATTCTACTTATTAGTGCCTCATGAGCTTAGTTCAGTCCTTGTATCCATAGCTCTGTCCATGAATTTGAGAGTGGATACATTCCTATCCCTCAGCTTTTTTTACTGAAACGGGTGGGAGGAGGCTTTGTTATTGTTTCATGGTGAAATGCGTTATGGGTAAAAATTATTTTAACTCTGCATTTCATCCACAACAGCTCTGACAAGGGAAGGTTGAGCTATACTTGCTGCTGTGCATGCTAATTGCTAACAGTCGTTAGTGAGACCTGCCCTGGGGGAAGTCAGTGGGCTGACTTATTGATTTAAATCTAGTTTATATTGCTCTTCGTCCTGTTTATTATTTTGTAAATAATGTAGTAGCTTACTTTTGGCACTTATTTATTCACTATTTTTGCACATAAAAGACCTCCCCTTGGACAGAAAAGCGTAACATCCTTGTATGCCTCCGTCCACACTGCTAGGTCTACATCCACCCGACAACGGCCTACCTCATAGGGTGTGTCTGTAAATGTAAATACGCCTCTCCATATGTGTTTACAGAATGAGTCGAGGAACATTGAGATGTTGGCAGCTGCTTGTGCTGTGGGGGTCGGCTGCTGTTTCGCTGCCCCTATTGGAGGTGAGTGACACCAACATCCCACTAGACACAATCTCGTTGAATCAATGTTGTTTCAGTGTAATTTGTCAACGTATTCTGACGTGGAATCTATGTTGGATTTGAAAAAAGTCGTCAACATAAACTGTTTTGAGGGTGGAATTTCAACATGATTGTCATCATGGTAACCAAATTTCAACATAGACAAACCTTTTAAAACAATGTCAGATCTTCGACGTTATATCCACTATCAGGGAAAAAAACAATAGGCTGGGCAACACCTACTGTAGAATTGATCTATTTACAGCTACCCTTGGTCTCCCGTCCAGGGTTTTAACGTAGCCTAGCCCTTAGCTATGATGATTGTCACAAACTATTACCAATGTGCTATCCTGAGAATGCGTGTTGAGAGATCTCCACTTAAAAACGAAATAGATTCACTGTTGCTATCGAAGTCATTCCAAAGGATGGGTTTAACAGAGCAAATGAAACGTGACCATGCTATATCACTCTTATATCATCAATGATGCTATTTAGGCCTATATATACGTATAGCATTTTGCAAAGTCATCAACAGCTATTGTCTCAATTCAACCCAGGATTCAACAACAAATAGACTACTGTCATGATGTTGCCTGCTTGGGTATTGCAAACCCCATCCCCCTCTCCCTGCCTCTCCCTTTCCACAACAACCCATGCGGTGATCACAGAGACGTCGTAAATTCCTGAGAATCTCCTCATGGCCAAACAGTATTAAGAGAGAGGGTAAACTTTCAGGACAAAGGAATTTTCTCCCACCTCACAGAACTTGAGGTACGAACATATTTCATGTTCCTGCAAAAGTATAAAAGATCGGTGGGGAGTCCAGCTATTAACATGCCCATTGGCCACCACGTGGGAAACTCATGAGAGACTGTGGGACTACATTACCATACCGCTGTTTATATAATAACCTCAGATATGAGGTTTACATCTGTTTGTTGTATAAAATGAATGAGTGAGTATGATACTGTTTGTATAATTGTGTAATATGATTTTGGACTGTTTAATTAAGAAAATACAAATCCCTTTTTGATTTGAACTAAACCCGAGGACCCGCCCCTGAGCCAGTTGGGTCAGACATCCAAGGACAACCCCTTCCTGCTATCTGAATAAAAGTCGACTCTGAGAAATTACCATTAGACCATGTTTTCTCTCCATGGGGAGAACGAAGGTTAAGGTAACATTGCTGAATCTTTAACCATACCACATGGTTAAACTCTTATACGAATAAGAACAAGTTTTGATATTGACTACTAGTCTGCAGCTAGGAATTCGGTATCATTGAACGCGAAGAAAGACAACCGCCGAAACATCCATTCTATAACGAATGTCACTCTGAACTACCCACAATAACCGAGACAGAATGAACTCCAACCAAAACGAACTTCTCTCCAACGATCAAGACGACACACACCGAGCGTAACTATATATATAAATTGATTGCAATTGTTCCCGAATGAGTGAGCGTTCATGTGTAAAGATTAGCATGTCAATTGTTATAATTATGGACTCTGTAGTGAATTCTTAGTCGAACGCAACTTTCCCTTTGTCTAACAAGCCGCAATGCCGGTTCAGCCCACTAGGGCATATTTCTCCCATCATTTCATGTAACTATTTTTAAGTTTGTTTGTTTGTTTATGCATTTCTGTGAATTAGTTAGTTAGTAATAAATAAATGATTTAAGACAATTGATGTAGGGATGACTCATAGTGAAGACTGGGTTCGTGCAGATAATCAACAATTTACGATGTTTGGAATGAGACTAACGTGAGGTAAAGTAAATAAATAATTCATTAGAGGACTATTGATCAGATATGAAAATATCTGAAAGGTTATATTGGGAAATTATAACCTTGTAATCTAATAACTTTCCCTGGTGCCCTCGAATTCATAGTTAATGTAACGTTCGTCTTGTGGTGATTGAACGGACCAAGACGCAGCGGGTGATGAAGACATACTGAATTTATTAAACAGACGAAACACTGACAAAACACTAGAACAAACTACAAAACAAGAAACGAAGGCAACAGACCTGGACTACGAACTTACACGTAACAAAGAACGAACAGGGAAAAACAGACTACACAAAAACCGAACGAACGATACAGTCCCGTATGGTGTAACAAACACTGACACAGAAGACAACCACCCACAACAAACAGTGTGAAAACACCTACCTTAAATGACTCTCAATCAGAGGAAATGAAAACCACCTGCCTCTAATTGAGAGCCATATCAGGTCACCCTTTAAACCAACATAGAAACAGAAAACATAGACTGCCCACCCAAACTCACGTCCTGACCAACTAACACATACAAAAACTAACAGAAAACAGGTCAGGAACGTGACAGTTAATTAGTTACGTTATTACTCAAGTGATCGCGTAATCCCTAATTACAGGAATCTTTGATAAAAACTATAAGTCTTCAATTTAACGATAGCAAAGACACGACACTACATAGGCCTATGATTTCAATCTCTGGTTGATTTAAAATGTAATGAAATGTAGTGATATTGAATTGTTAGGTTGTCAACTCAACCAAATATAAAAATGTTTTATTATTATATTTGTATTGTACTTTTTACCCTTTTTTCGGGATATCCATCGCTGCAACTCCTGTACCGACTCGGGAGAGGTGAAAGTCGAGAGCCATGCGTCCTTCAAAACATGCCCCTGCCGAGCCGTACTGCTTCTTAACTCACTGCTCGCATAACCCGGGAAGCCAGCCGCACCAATGTGTCGGAGGAAACACCATTCAACTGGCGACAGTGTCAGCATGCATGCGCCCGTCCCATCACAAGGAGTCGCTAGAGTGGGGGACAAGGACATCGACATCCCGGCCGGCAAAACCCTCCCCTAACCCGGACGACACTGGGCCAATTGTGCACCGCCTCATTGGTCTCCCAGTTGCGGCCGGCTGCGACACAGCCTTGGATCGAACCCGGGTCTGCAGTGACGCCTCTAGCACTGCGATGCGGTGCCTTAGACCGCTGTGCCACTCGGGAGGCCCAAATATAAAAATGTTGAAGGAGAGTTCCATCTGTGCCATTGACTTAGTCTGGCTTTAATTCCAGTTTGTCTACAAATTAACAATTGATATGTCCATCTCAACCAAAAATCTATGTTAAAGAATAGGACTAAATCAAACATGAATTTAAAGTGCATTTACATTTTGGTTTGATTTGATTTAGTGATAACACAATTGAATTTCAACTCACTTTTGGCAGTCTTTTTGAGTGGGTAAATATATAGGTTGTGATCTCATTGATCAACGTCTCAACCAAATATTACGCAATTATTCACCTTGAAATTACGTGGTGTGCCCAGTGGGATAACACTCACTGACAGATACACTGGCTGGGTCAGAGATTGCAAGGTTTGCTCTTCCCCCTTCACATAGTTACTTTGATCATGTTTCTGTGTGTTCCTGAGAAATTGATTAATGTGTGTGTGTTTTGTAGGTGTGCTGTTCAGTATTGAGGTAACATCTACGTTCTTTGCGGTGAGGAATTACTGGAGAGGGTTCTTCGCTGCTACCTTCAGTGCCTTCATCTTCAGAGTCCTGGCTGTGTGGAATAAAGACGAGGGTAAGACCGGTCTAGATGTATACTGAATGAAAATATAAACGCAACATGTAAAGTGTTTGTTTCATGAGCTGAAATAAAATATCCCAGAAATTTTCCATATGCACAAATAGCTTATTTCTCTCAAATTTCGTGCACAAATTTGTTTACATCCCTGTTAGTGAGCATTTCTCCTTTGCCAAGATAATCCATCCACTTGACAGGTGTGGCATATCAAGAAGCTGATTAAATAGCATGATTATTACACAGGTGCACCTTGTGCTGAGGACAATAAAAGGCCTCTAAAATGTGCAGTTTTGTCACACAACACAGTTTTGCCACAGATGCCTCAAGTTTCTTTCGGGAGCGTGCAATTGGAGTGCTGACTGCAGGAATGTCCACCAGAGCTGTTGCCAGAGAATTGAATGTTAATTTCTCTACCATTAGCCTCCTCCAATGTCGTTTTAGAGAATTTGGTAGTACTGTCAACCGGCCTCACAACTCCAAACCACGTGTAACCACGCCAGCCCAGGACCTCCACATAGTCTAAGACCAGTCACCCGGACATCTGATGAAACTGGGTTTGCACAACTGAAGAATTTCTTCCCAAACTGTAGAAACTGCTCACCTTCGATGGCCATTGGCACGCTAGAGAAGTGTCATGAAAATTAAAATTAAAATGATTAGAGACAAGGTCAATCACCAATCAGGATATTACTTTATTCAAAATGTATTAATTACATTGATTAATTATTGCAATAATGAAGCTGGTCGACGAACCACCCTTAGATGATTCATTGAGAGCCCAACAAACCGATTTGAACCACAGCATTTTATAGCAAAGTAAATCCTCCTGAATGTTCATAACAAACAACAGATGTGTGGAATGGGTCAAAAGATTAGACTTTGTATGAAAGAAATGAATAATTCACAGCAGACAGTATCTGCGGTAAAGACTGTTCCCATTGTATGGAAACCAGAGTTTGGCCCTCAAGACGAGGGCTCTTAACTCGTACCTCACAGTACAGAAACACCAACTCATTCTATGGCATAAATCAATTGTCAGCTCAAACTATCTCTATCTTGAGTAAACACCATGTCCTTGACCATACCCAGACTAGCTGCAGGGAGCTGGAGTGGAAACCATCCCTTTACTATTTGTTAAGTATAATTGTTAATATTAAACAAAACAGGTAAACATGTTAATTTCTCTCTCACAGAAGTGTGCTCTTTATTGATGAATCCCGGTTTCAACTGTACTGGGCAGATGGCAGAAAGCGTGTATGGCGTTGTGTGGGCGAGCGGTTTGCTGATGTCAACGTTGTGAACAGAGTGCCCCATGCTGGAGGTGGGGTTATGGTATGGGCAGGTATAAGCTATTGACAACGGACACAATTGCATTTAAATGATGGCAATTTGAATGCACACCGATACCGTGACGAGATCCTGAGGCCCATTGTCGTGCCATTCATCCGCCGCAATCACCTAAAGTTTCAGCATGATAATGCGCAGCCTGCATACTCACCAGACATGTCACCCATAGAGTATGTTTGGGATACTCTGGATCGACGTGTACGACAGCGTGTTCCAGTTCCCACCAATATCCAGCAACTTCACACAGCCATTGAAGAGGAGTAGAACAGGAAACAATCAACAGCCTGATCAACTCTATGCATAGGAGATGTGTCGCGTAGCATGAGGCGAATGGTGGTCACACCAGATACTGACTGATTTTCTGATCCAGACCCCTACCTTTTTTTTAAGGTATCTGTGACCAACAGATGCATATCTGTATTCCCAGTCATGTGAAATCCATAGATTAGGGCCTAATGAATTCATTTCAATTGACCGATTTCCTTATATGAACTGTAGCTATCTGTAAAACTGTAAAATCTCTGAAATCGATGCATGTTGGGTTTTATTTTTGGTAAGTGTATATGGGTCATTCCACCAATTTGGTGCCTTTTGAGATGTGTGAAAATAACTTTTGAATTCACAGAATTTTAAATAAAAAAAATAAAAAAATGACTATCAAGGGTCAAATAAAGTAACAGGGATGTTACATTGGCCATAAATCCCCTTGTGAAATGGGGATTGGAAACTTGTGTGTAACAGCAAGAGGCACTTGAGTGCAAGCTTCACAATTTGTTTTGTTAAGATTTCTACCCTGTCTATCAATGGGTAACAGGTTGACGTGTTATGCTCGACCCACTCAGTTTTCCACCCCAAAACACCAGAAAATGATACAAAATAGTTCAGCCAGCTCTCCTGATTTTACACCATCATTAGATGTTGAATTTTTCAGTTCACGTAATAGGGTTGACATTAAAATGAGGGACAGATGTAAAGGATTCACTAATCACATTAAATAAATAATAATCTTTCAGAAATGACTTTGTCAAAGCAACATCATACCTAAGGCTTTACAATGATGGGGAAAACGTAGGGGTTAAGTGGGTTAAAATCTTCCTAGAAGTCAGAGGGTGAACGGAGGAACATGTCAAAATGACGAATTTTAGCACTTTAGCAAGTTTTATTCATATAAAAAATCAGATTTATTTAACTAAGCAGGTCAGTTAAAAACAAATTCTTATTTACAATGACTGCCTACCCCAGACAACACTGGGCCAATTGTGTGCCGCCCTATGGAACTCCCAATCACAGCTGGATGGGATGCAGCCTGGATTTGAACCAGGTACTGCAGTGACACCTCTTGCACTGAGATGTAGTGTCTTAGACCACTGCGCCACTATCCATGTGGTCTAACTTAAACGGCTCCTCATGAAATATTAAAAGGCTTTTAAAATTCAATATTGGTGCACAATTTCTACTTCATATATCTAAGTGATGCAATAGGCACTCATTTCGTGGAACAACCCATACAGTATACTGTATATTGGCACACGCAATCATTTATGTAAGGTCTGTACTGTATATAGCCTCTTAAAAGCATTTTGATAATGATGAATCACTCTCTCTCCATCCCCCCCTCCCTCCGTCCTACACAGAAACCATCACAGCTCTGTTTAAAACCCGTTTTCGTCTGGACTTCCCATTTGACCTCCAGGAGCTCCCAGCCTTCGCTGTCATTGGGTGAGTCTAAGTTGTCTTCAATTAGCTAGTGAGGTCTTCGTTGCCTCTGTTAGCCAGTGAGCTTTTCGTTGCCTCTGTTAGCCAGTGAGCGCTACGTTGCCTCTGTTATCCAGTGAGCCCTACGTTGCCTCTGTTAGCCAGTGAGCGCTACGTTGCCTCTGTTATCCAGTGAGCCCTACGTTGCCTCTGTTAGCCAGTGAGCCCTACGTTGCCTCTGTTAACCAGTGAGCCCTACGTTGCCTCTGTTAGCCAGTGAGCCCTATGTTGCCTCTGTTAGCCAGTGAGCCCTATGTTGCCTCTGTTAGCCAGTGAGCCTATGTTGCCTCTGTTAGCCAGTGAGCCCTACGTTGCCTCTGTTAGCCAGTGAGCCCTACGTTGCCTCTGTTAGCCAGTGAGCCCTACGGTGCCTCTGTTAGCCAGTGAGCCCTACGTTGCCTGTGTTAGCCAGTGAGCCCTATGTTGCCTCTGTTAGCCAGTGAGCCCTATGTTGCCTCTGTTAGCCAGTGAGCCCTATGTTGCCTCTGTTAGCCAGTGAGCCCTATGTTGCCTCTGTTAGCCAGTGAGCCCTACGTTGCCTCTGTTAACCAGTGAGCCCTACGTTGCCTCTGTTAACCAGTGAGCCCTATGTTGCCTCTGTTAGCCAGTGAGCCCTACGTTGCCTCTGTTAGCCAGTGAGCCCTATGTTGCCTCTGTTAGCCAGTGAGCCCTACGTTGCCTCTGTTAGCCAATGAGCCCTACGTTGCCTCTGTTAGCAGGTGAAAGCTGGTGTGAGTGTTCAGGAGGATAGCCTCCTGACGTTAGTCACCTAACATTGATTATTCAGCCAGCGAGGTGGTGCATTTAGGACATCTTATTTTAGCTTGCTGTTACCGTAGTAGCGTAGCCTCCGGGCTTACCACATAACTGAATTAGACCAGAGCCTCTCTCTCTCTCGTCTCTCTCTCTCTTTCTCCATCTCAGAAGAAAGAACAGCCATCTACTACTTAACTCTGCGTGGGCTCCCAAAGAGAAGAAAATCCCTATTTCTTTCTCCTCTTTTCTCCTTTTTGTCTGGTGGATGTCCTCCCTCTCGTGATCTGAGCAGTGAAGCTTTGACTCATAATCTAACAAAACTCTGCCTCCGGAGAACAGCCGTCTTATTTCACATTTAGAGAGAGAAAGAGTTTGTGTGTGTGTCTGTACGCACAACCCTTTATGTGTGTATTTCAGTATCCTCTCCCTCGCCAATGCCTTGATGTCTTATGGCGAAAGTCGGTCAGTGTTTCTGTTAACTCGGACAGGGAGAGAGAGAGAGAGAGGGGGGAATTTGTCATCTCTGCTACATGCTAGCTGGGGAAAACCTTTGTGTAGTAAACTTCTTCTAGCCTCTGGATTTATGTTTCAAACTTTCACTGGTACTCAGATGTGGTGTTCTGAGATATACATACGTGCACACGTGCACACACACACAAACCAGTGGAGGCTGCTGAGGGGAGGACGGCTCCCCTCAGCATGGCTGAGGCTGGAACGGAGAAAATGGAATGGCATCAAACCATGTGTTTGATGTATTTGATACCATTCCACTGATCCCGCTCCAGCCTTTACCACGAGCCCGTCCTCCCCAATTAACATGCCACCAAGCTCCTGCGACACAAACACACACAAACACACACACACACACAAACACACACACACACACACACACACACACACACACACACACACACTTATACATACACACACACACACACACACACACACACACACACACACATTTCAGAGAATAGCTTTAAAACATGTAGAAATGATTCTCCCTCATCTATTCATCATTTATTCAGTAGTATTTGACAGAATTCATTATGCAGGAACATGAATTTATGAGCATTCATATACTTGGCTGTAGATGAGGGGGAACTTTGGAAAGTACTTTTCAAAGGGCTTTGCTTGATTCTGGTGGCTGGAGAAACTGTCTCTCTCTCCTACTGACAGTTACACAAAGTGGACACATACTGGGTACTTTCTTAAAACACAAACATATATACATGTAAACCTGTCCCTCTCTCTTTCTCTACCTTTACATTTTCTTAATTTAATCTCCCTGTCCCTCTTCTCCATTGCCCCCCCCCCCCCCCCCCCCCCCCTCTCCTCTCTCAACCCTCCCTCCTCTCCCCTCCTCCTCTCTCCACAGTATTGCCAGTGGTTTTGGCGGGGCGTTGTTTGTCTACCTGAACAGACTGATAGTCCAGTTCATCAGGAAACAGAAGACCATCAACAAGTTCCTCATGAAGAAGTAAGTCATGATGTCATCAATGTCAGACAGAAGCCCCTACTGGGTCCCAGATAGTCCCTGTATCCTAGTGTCCCACAAACACACTAGCGCACACACGCACGCACACACTAGCGCACACATAGATAGATTACTCTGTGAAATCAGCTCTATTGATGCAGATCTCTCCACAGCAGAGAAAAATGAAGACATTCATCTTGACAAGTGTTTATTAATGAATGGTGTTTACTTACTCCCTACCAGACTGATTAATTAACTATCCTCAGATTTCTAAATTAATATAATGTTCTGTACATCACGCAGCCGTGGGATGGGTTTGAGGACAGTTTGGTTTTGTCGAGTTAACAGTAATGACTAAACACCCTTTTGCTTTCTCCTCCTCTCCCCCTCTTCTCTCAGGCGTCTGCTGTACCCAGCCCTGGTCACTCTGCTGGTGTCTACACTAACCTTTCCCCCCGGCTTCGGACAGTTCATGGCAGGCAAGGTTAGTTCCACTCAGTTTTTTATTTCTTGACATAGAGGCAGAGTCTACCTCCCACCCTCTCCTCTTTCTGTCTCTGTAATGAGAGGGTGTCAGACTCTTGGTGTATTTCTGCTACAATAAGCTGTTGATTCTGTTTTTCCCTAAAGTCTAGCTACAGCATCACACACAACTACACACCGTCTTCCAGACCCCCACTCAGCTTCACAAGCCTTAAGCCAAACCAGTTCAAATTAAATCATCACATCCATTGCCTAAAGTGAAACTGCTTTCCATATTGGTCTTCCTAATAAAATGGATGTGTTGTACCCAATTTCAAATCACCTCCTAGCACCTACCCCATGGCACTTCATGTAGATTGGGATAGCACTAATGTCATCGCTTCTCCTTTCCCTCTGAATGGCTAGGATGAATTCTTGATGTGTTGCTTCGGGTTAGGAGCTAGGGATCAATATGGGATATATAAAAATATAAAATGCCTGTTGACTTTAGCCCTCTGCCTGTCTGTTATGTTGTCACTTACTGTTTCCCCCATGCAGCTGACCCAGAAGGAGTCCCTGGTGACGTTGCTAGACAACCGGACATGGGCCAAGCAGGGCATAGCCGAGGGGTTTGACTACATCGGCAACTCCCAGGCCTGGAATCACCCCCAGGTCAATGTCTTTGTCACCCTCGTCCTCTTCATCGTAATGAAGGTAGGCACACCATCATCATCATCATCATCATCCACTTTGTTCTCATCTCTCCTCTTCTTTATAATCACCTATTCTTTTTTAATTCCCTGTTACTTTACTCCCTTCCCACTACATGTGGCGTGTCTCAATAGTCTGAAGTAACGTTCTTCCCATTGACATGACAGGTGAAGGTAATATGGCAGGATCCTGTCCATTCATTTAAATGAAAGGAGAGGAGGCCGTTGTGGAGAATTGAGACCCATCCCAGTGTTATATGAGGGTTAGACTTGTGGTGTATTGAGACCCAGCCCAGTGTTAAATGAGGGCAGGTGAAGCATCAGGTTATTACCTTGTTGGGATTTGATTAGGTTTTTATGTAACCTTTGTTTAGGTTCTAGCAACTCAAATGAAATGTCCCCTTTTAAAAGAGAACCGCAGAACTGCTGTTGTAAATCTTGTTCGCTCGCTGTGTCGTTTGTGTATGAAAGAGACAATAGGCTGTGTAATGCAGTTAAAGTCCCTGGATAGAGAGAGAAACAAGGAACCACAGAGGGATAGAGAGACAAAAGTGGGTGGATAAAAGTTATATAAGCCTTAGATATTGAGTGTGATGATCCTGCTGTAATGGAAGATAAATACTCTATACACTTTCTCTTTCTCTCCTTCGCTCTCTCGCTCATCCTAGCTCACTTTCTTTTTTTGCCTTCTGTACTTTATCTCAAATAATCTGAAAAGAAAATGAAATTATACTTTTTGGAACACAGTGAGACCAATCTACTCTACTCTAAATTACCCCTGTGATGGCACTGTTTCATCCCATCCCCCCTTGTTCCTCCAACGTCACTCCCAACTTGGCCAGACCAGTTTCTCGGGGGGGGGGGGGGGGGGGGGGGGTCCAGCCTGCTACTATATATGGAGCAGTATTTCTGAAGCAGTAATGGACGTTGTCATTAACTTTGTGTGTGTGTCCACTGTTGAGGTTGTATTTTTGGCCTTTGCTGTGACGTAGTTACACACACACACGTACATGCATACGTAGTCAACTTCACTCACATACACACGCGCACACACACACACTAACTCAGTCGCACACAAAGCGTGTCTGCTGGGATGATGTCTAATTACATGGTGTAGTTGAAAGCGCCCAGAGTCGTAGTTTGTTTCTCCCACACTATGCAAATGGCCCAAGCTTTTATTAGACAGAGACAGACAGACAGACTTTCTATGGATTGATTCTCTCTATAATATTACTCATAGGCTGTCTTCTCTATCACAGACTGACCGTTTTTAGCTATCACACTGCATTGAGACAACTTTTTGACGCCAATAGGTTTTTTTGCAGTCGTTTCCCAGTCCTCTGTTGGAGGGTGGTGGCAGCCCAGTAATTGGAGTGGGAATAAGAGTAGGGCCCTTGGAGGCCCCTAGGGGCATGGGCGATAGACTGTCCTCTGGTTCTGTCACACACAAATGGTAGAAAATGGCGCCAACGGATAGGGTTGCCGTGTTTCTAGCTCTTAGGAAACTTTGCAGTATTATGTTTTTTTTATGTGTTATTTCTTTTCTTTTTTTCTTTTTTTTCTTAAGGGGTGGATCAGCTTTAATATTGCGGAAAGAATGTTGCTTCCATCAATGTAATTGTCTGCATCATTTCCAATCCCCCATATATTTTTGGGGCAAATATATATATCCATACACGCATGCATACATATACACATATATACATACACATACCTATATAGACATACATACTTTTTTAAAGAATATACCTTTATTATTATTCCCCGCAAACCCTACCACCGATCCCCGAATTGGAGTAAACTAATAAACACTTCGGCTTTTACCTTCAATTTATACATCTTATACACATTTTACAGACACAGTCTACTTTACAATAGTTCTCTCTTGTTTGTTCTTAGTCCTTCCTCTATTTCTGATGTCCATCTAGTTTGATTTCTATTTGTAACTGTGCTATTTCACAAAAGTTCCGAACCTATATACATTTTACAGATCCCGTATGTTTTACATTGTTTGTCTTGTTATTAGTCCCACCCTTCAGCTCCATTCAACCCTTCCCATCTATCTCTCAACATCATCCATTTCGGATTTCTATTTGCCATATATTTTTCAACTGTGCTGTGATGCTTCACAAAATAATTGAACCTTTCTATTCTCATAGCTTCTACAGATTGTAAATTAAAAATTAAAAATGTTGCAAAAATAATTATTATATTATTGATTGATTGACTATGGCTTTTCAAATCACCCAGTATTGCTATCTGTAGCGTTAGTTCTAGGCAAATGTTGCAATTCTTCAGCCATTTCTGGATCTGTGACCAAAAACGAGCTACATATGGACAATACCAAAATAAATGATCTAATGACTCTGCCTCCTCACAGCAGAATCTGCAGAGCTGGGAAGATTGTATCCCCCATATATATAACATTCTATTAGTTGCAAGAAATTTGTATAGTAATTTAAATTGAAAAATTTGAAGTTTTGAATCTGGCATTGTTTTGCGTATCAATTCATAAACCGTGTGCCATGGAATGGGTACGTCGAAAATCTCTTCCCAACTATTTTGCAATTTATATGGCACATCTGTCAGTTTTTTGGTCCTTAAATTAAATTGGTATATGTTTTTATTTATCACACTTTTCTTTAACCATTTATGTTCTTTAATACAGGGCCGACATACAAGTTCCTTACTTTTTTCCCCTTCTACTTGCCTCTTCCATTTTTGTGGTAATGCTGCAATTAATTGGTTGTAATTTTGGGTAGAGCAGACATTTACATATGTCTGTGTTAGCTGCATGTGTGACATAACTCCACCAGTCCTATTTATGATATCATTCACTAAAATTATACCCTTTTTAAACATTTCTTTGAAAAATACATTTTTTTATCAATTAGTATATTTGAATTTAACCACAATATTTGTTGTATTATTTGTTCTGTCTTTTCAGGTGGATTAAACTGAAATTGCAACCAACTTTCTAAGGCATGTTTAAAAAATAAAGATATTTTGGAGATTATTTATTTTTCAAACAACTGAAAGTGAGCAGGTGTAATCTGAATAAAGGGAAAAAGGCCCTTCTTCAACATAGGATGAGACATTCGTACCAATTTACTAGAGAACTAGTTTGGATTTAAGTATAACTTTTGTATGACTGATGCCTTTAGTGAGAGGTCTAATGCTTTAATATTTAATCATTTCTGCCATCTGAATTCATTTTCGTTATATAAATAGGCCCTTTTAATTTTATCTGGCTTGCCATTCCAAATAAAATGGAATATTTTTTGTTCAAATCATTTAAAAAGCAGGTCACTAGGTGTAGGCAAAACCATAAGCAAATAGGTAAACTGTGATATGACTAAAGAGTTAATCAGGGTGATTTTTCCACAAATAGACAGGTATTTTCCTTTCCATGGTAGAAAGATCTTATCTATTTTTGCTAACTTTCTATAAAAATTTATTGGAGTGAGATAATTTCTTTCTTTTGGGATTTGTATACCGAGTATGTCCACATCTCCGTCATACCATTTAATTAGTAAACTACATGGTAATGTAAAATTTGCATTTTTTTGTGATCCAATACGTTATATAGTAGTACACTTATCATAATTTGGTTTTAATCCAGAGAGGATAGAAAAAGTATCTAGATCCTCTATGAAGCCGTGGAGAGACTCTAATTGTGGTTTTAAAAGAAAACATGAATCATCAGTGTACAATGACACCTTCGTTTTTTAAGCCACGGATTTCTAATCCCTAAATAATTATTGTTTGATCTAATCTTAACAGCTAACATTTTGATGGCAATAATAAATAAATATGCCGATAGTGGACAACCTTGTTTTACTCCTCTAGATAGTTTAAAACTTTCTGAGATGTAGCCATTATTTACTATTTTACACCTAGGGTTACTATACATAACTTTAATCCATTTTATAAGAGATTCCCCAAAATTGAAATGTTCCAGGCATTTATATATAAACTCCAGTCGTATTTTATCAAAAGCCTTTTCAATATCAGCTATGAAAACCAGGCCTGGTGTCCCCGATATTTCATAGTATTCTATTGTTTCCAGTACTTGTCTTATATTATCTCCAATGTATCGTCCATGTAAAAAACCTGTCTGATTAGGATTAATAATATCTGACAATACTTTTTAAATTTTATGCGCCAAGCATTTTGCTAGGATTTTTGCATCACAACACTGAAGTGTAAGATGTCTCCATAATGATATCAGACCTTCTTGTTGCGTGTCTGATAATCTACCATTTATATAGGAGTGGTTAAAACATGCTAATAATGGTCCTTTGAGTATATCAAAAAAATACTCCACTCGTATGCCATCCAGTCCTGGAGTTTTCCCATCCTTAAAGGCCTCAATTGCATCAAGCAGTTCCTCCTCTGTAATTTGGCCTTCACATGAGTCTTTCTGTACAGATGTTAATTTTACATTATTATTAGGGAAAAGATTCATACAATTAGTTTCAGTTAGTGGAGATGGAGGAGCCTGAAACGAAAACATATTCTTAAAGTACTTTACTTCCTCTTTCAAAATATAATTTGGTGAATCATGCGTGACTCCATCATTTGTAACAAGTTTTAATACATTTGTTTTGGTAGCATTTCTATATTGAAGATTGAAAAAGAATTTGGTGCATTTTTCCCAACATTCTATCAGGTTCGATTTATTTTTTATAATGTATTACACTGGATCTTTCTTGAATAAGTTCCTCCATTTCTTTTTGTTTTTCCTCTAACTTATTCTGTGCCTCTATGGTACCATTTTTATTGCTATCTAACTGTACTGTTAGTCCTTCAATTTCCTTTGTTAATATGGACTCTTTTGATCTAAATTGCTTTTGTTTTATAGATGAGTACTGAATTGCATGGCCTCTAAAGGCACACTTAAAAGTGTCCCATACAATACGGGGATCTGCTGTACCTATGTTATTTCTGAAAAAGTCAGTTATAAATTCTTCTGTCCTCGTTCTAAACAATTTATCATCTAGTAGGCTTTGATTAAATTTCCAATATCCTCGTTCACGTGGAAAATCTGTAAGAGTAATATATATGCCAATTATGTGATGATACGACCGCATTCTGTCCCCTATCAACACTTTTTAAACTTTGGTGCCAGAGAGAATGGCATAAGAAAGTAGTCAAGACGACTAGCTTGATTAAGCCTCTGCCATGTATATCTCACTAGGTCAGGGTATTTAAGTCTCCATATATCCACTAATTCCAATATATCCATGACATTCATGATTTCCTTTGTAACGGCTGTCGTCTTCCTCCTCGCCTGAGGAGGAGAAGTTTGAAGGATCAGAGGACCAATGCGCAGCGTGGTAATTGTTCATCTTATTTAATGGAAGTGAACAACTCAAAATACAAAACAACGAAGTGAAAACCGAAACAGTTCTATCTGGTGCAGCCACACAAAGACTGAAAACAACCACCCACAAAACCCAACAGAAAACAGGCTACCTAAATATGGTTCCCAATCAGGGACAACGATTGACAGCTGCCTCTGATTGAGAGCCATATCAGGCCAAACACAGAAAACCAACACAAAATTAGAAAACATAGATTACCCACCCAACTCACGCCCTGACCACACTAAAACAAAGAAAATACAAAAGAACTATGGTCAGAACGTGACAGTACCCGCCCCCCACCTGAACCTATAGGGGAGGGTCTGGGTGGGCATCTGTCCGCGGTGGAGGCTCTGGCGCTGGACGTGGACCCCACTCCACCATTGTCATTACCCGCTTCCGTGGCCTCCTAGGAACGGCGACCCTCGCCGCCGACCTAGGATTGGCAACCCTACTAAATGGCCCCACTGGACTGAGGGATAACTCAGGACTGAGGGGCAGCTCCAGACTGAGGACGGCTCTGGCAGCTCCTGACTGGCGGACGGCTCTGGCAGCTCCTGACTGGCGGACGGCTCTGGCAGCTCCTGACTGGCGGACGGCTCTGGCAGCTCCTGACTGGCGGACGGCTCTGGCAGCTCCTGACTGACGGGCGGCTCTGGCAGCTCCTGACTGGCGGGCGGCTCTGGCAGCTCCTGACTGGCGGGCGGCTCTGGCAGCCACTCGTGTCATACGTTTTGTGTTATTACATACAGCCAGGAAGAACTTTTGGATATCAGAGTGGCGGTAACTCACCAGCATTGCGACTAGGAATACGACTTTCCCGAATCAGATCCTTTGTTCGTACCCCCAGGGCAATTGAACTCATTTCTGCTGTTCCAGGACTGTTCCAGGACACCGCCGGCGGAAATGGGGTACTCGGAGTGGACTTTTAGTCCGACTCAGGAGACGCGCACACCACCCTCTGCTTCCCAGTATATTACTTGCTAATGTTCAGTCTGGATAATAAAGTTGACGAGCTCAGGGCGAGGATTTCCTTCCGGAACGGCATGGCTCTCTCGGGATTTACTGTCTGAGTCCGTACAGCCAGTTGGGTTCTCAGTTCATCACGCAGACAGGAATAAATATCTCTCCCCGAGATGTTTCATGATTAACTGCTCATGGTGTGATTGTTATAACATACAGGAACTCAAGTCCTTTTGTTCACCCGACCTAGAATACCTCTACATTAAAATGCTGACCGTATTACCTCCCAAGAGAGTTCTCTTCAGGTTATAGTCACAGCCATGTATATGCCCCCTCAAGCCGATACCACAATGGCCCTCAAAGAACTTCACTGGACTTTATTCAAACTGGAAACCACATATCCTGAGGCCGCATTCATTGTAGCTGTGGATTTTAAGAAAGCAAATTAGATTGTTTTTTTACCAAAGTTCTATCAGCACATTGACTGTAGCACTCGCACTGCTAAAACAATCAACCACTGCTACTCCAACTTCTGGAATGCCTACAAGGCCCTCCCCCGCACTCCCTTCAGGAAATCTGATCACGACTCCATTTTGCTCCTCCCTTCCTACAGGCAGAAACTCAAACAGGAAGTACGCGTGCTAAGGACTATTCAACGGTGGTCTAACCGATTGTTTTGATCACGCGGACTGAGATATGTTCCGGGTAGCCTCCGAGAACAACATAGACAAATACACTGATATGGTGACTGAGTTTATCAGGAAGTGTATAGGAGATGTTGTACACACTGTGACTATTAAAACCTAGCCTAACCAAAAACTGTGGCTAGATGGCAGCATTCGCGCAAAACTGAAAGTGCGAACCATAGCATTTAATGACTGTAAGGTGACTGGGAATATGGCCGAATATAAACAGTCTAGTTATTCCCTCCATAAGGTAATCAAACAGGCAAAACGTCAGTATAGAGACAAAGTAGTCGCAATTCAACGGTGGGAGTTTTAAAGGAATTATAAAGATGAGTATGAAGGAGAAATAGGATAGGACTATAGCTGCTATGCATTAGACTGTTACAGTACAGTTACAGTAGGATGTTACAGGAGAATGTTACAGTAGGATGTTGATGGGGTGGATGTTCCCGTTGTTTTTCAGTGATTGCATCAGCTATTTTATGACCACCTTCCGCTGTTATCCTGGTCCCGTGTGGCTCAGTTGGTAGAGCATGGCGCTTGCAACGCCAGGGTTGTGGGTTCAATTCCCACGGAGGGACCAGGGTTCAATTCCTACGGGGGGACCAGGATAAATATGTATGAACTTTCCAATTTGTAAGTCGCTCTGGATAAGAGCGTCTGCTAAATGACTTAAATGTAAATGTTATTCTGTAAAAGTTGTTGGTTCTGGCACAGAAGATCAGGGATTCTGTGATTTGGGATTATGTTGTGTGTGTGCATTTGTTTAGTAGTTGAAGTCCCCTCTTGCAGCATCCCAAGGTCTGAAAGTCATATCTGAGGTACAGTACTGTAGGTGATATTCCATGATGATACAGTAATAATGAAGCCATATCTGTCTGCTCATACCTGCGTGAGTCAGCAAGAGCATTGCCTAGGCAACCCTGTGGCAGGGAGGTAAGAACCCAGGGTGACAGTCACTGGGCAGGGAGGCCAACGTCACCACCGCCAGTCACCATGGGAATAGCTGCCCTGCCTGCTGTCCTAGCGACTGCCAATGAAGGGGAAGTGACGTCATCGCACGCTGCCTAAATTATTTGCCTCTCACCTGTGTGTACGTGTGCGTGTGTGTGGGTGCAAGACAGAGGGGACTAATTACTAGAGCAGTAATAATGATTTTATATCAAACAAGGCAGTCAACAGAAACCAAGCCTGGTCTCCTCTCTTCTCATTAGAGACCAGAGAGAGAGGGATAGAAAGAAAGAAAGTGGTGGTGTGGAGGCAGATAAAAAAGGAGAGTGTTGGAAGAGAGAGCTGTGTTACTGTTTGGTAAGACTATTCAGTTCTAGGGAACCGTGTAACGTTAAACTGAATAAGTGGATTGACTTACAGCAGTGTCCACTCTGCAATGCTGTGTGTGTGTCTTAAAGAAGTACAGAAAGGCACTACACACAAATACACACTCACAGACAAATACTTATTTATTTCGCTCTACTTTTCTCTACACTCACACTCCTCCAGGTGCCATCTTAGTTCATACCTCTGTAATAACCTTAAGCCCATGTTATGAGTTTCCAGATCCATTAAACCTCTCTCCCTTATTGAAGTTTGCCTGGCCAGACTGTGTTTACCTTTTTGAGAAGTTAGATTGTTGTTTTTGCCAAATTTCTGACCATTTCCATCATGGTGCATGGTAATTGACAACATAACAGCTATTAGGTTAGACTATTACTTGTGTGTGTTATACGTGTTGTGTCAAGTGGCAGCCCGCCACACATTCTTCTCTGCCATGCTCCATTTTCCATCAATGACGCCTGCTGTGTGTGTATGAGGTGTGTGTATGACGCAATAATCCCCAATGACATTCACATATGTGTATGTAATCCTCTGTGTTTAAGTAATCCTCTGTGTTTGTGTGTGTGTGTGTGTGTGTGTGTGTGTGTGTGTGTGTGTGTGTGTGTGTGTGTGTGTGTGTGTGTGTGTGTGTGTGTGTGTGTGTGTGTGTGTGTGTGTGTGTGTGTGTGTGTGTGTGTGTGTGTGTGTGTGTGTGTGTGTGTGTGTGTGTGTGTGTGTGTGTGTGTGTGTGTGTGTGTGTGTGTGTGTTTGGATAGGTGTGAAAGCAGCGTAGGGTGTAGAGTTACTGGCAGAGATCCATTAGATCACACTGGCAGCTGGGCTTAATTACTGCTAACTAGAGAGAGAGGGAGGGAGAAAGCTAGGAAAGAAAGAGATGTGAATGGGGGGAAATGGAAAGGAGAGAGAGATGAGTGTAATTAAGAGGTCTATTTAAACCTCTAAACCAGGCAGATAGTTGTTGAGAGGTTTATGTAATGGCCACGTCACACTTCCATCCTCTCCTTGCAAAAACTGAATCCCTAGGGAGCTGTGGCTTCCGGAGGAAGCTCTCTTTCTTTGGCCTGTGTGAAAGTTGTGTAGGGGTGTTTGTATGTGTGGGGTTGTGGCTATATTGGAAAGGTGTGTGTGTGTGTGTGTGTGTGTGTGTGTGTGTGTGTGTGTGTGTGTGTGTGTGTGTGTGTGTGTGTGTGTGTGTGTGTGTGTGTGTGTGTGTGTGTGTGTGTGTGTGTGTGTGTGTGTGTGTGTGTGTGTGTGTGTGTCACCGGTGACTAGGCTTGGTCAGTTTCCAGAATTTAATTCTATTCATTCATTTCAATTCTAACAAAATGAGCACAAGTAATATTAAAATCACATCGACACTGTTAGCTAAAGGCTAATGAGCGAAACTCAACAAACTAATTGCAAATCCAGCTCATAAAGTTATACAAGCATAGCTAGTAGCTACCGAATGTCATTTTCGGTGAGTGGGGACATTTACAAGCGAAAGTGAACTAGACAAATTGTGCGAATGAACAAAGTTGTGATGCATGCTTTTCTGAAGGAAGAGCAGCATGTGTGCATGGAGCAGAGGGGAGAAGATAACAAACGCTAGCAGGAATTACGGGGGAAAAATGCCAGCTGTACAGAACTCATCCAGAGCTCTTTGACTTCTGGCAGAAAATCATTGTAAGATTTCTGATGGCAAACATTTAGTGAACTGCATACAAGTGTAACTTCATCACCTCATGTGCGCTGCACAACGAAGACTCGCTGACAGATATAGAACACACCACAGAGGGTTGGTGGCACCTGTATTGGGGAGGACGGGCTTGTTGTAATGGCTGAAGCGGAATCAGTGGAATGGTATCAAATACATCAAACGCATTCATTCTGTTCCGGTCATTATTATGAGCCATCCTCCCCTCAGCAGCCTCCACTGAACACTACTGCTTTCTCCGGTTGCGCTCTTTACAAACAAACGTGATGTAACGCTCTGAGTGTCGGGAGGTGCGAAGTCAGACGCAGGAACAGCAGAGCTTCAATATGTTGAGTCTTTTAATACTCAACTTGCAAACACAATGTCCAACACGGACGTACTGGGTGTCACACACAACGGTCCAACGACACGATAAACAAACCCAGTCCACAATAATAACATCCACTCCCGAAATCCAAAAGCCACAATGAAACAATCCCGCACAAAGAAGCGTATGGGCTGGCTGACTAATAAAGCCACACTAATTAACAATTAACTGAACACAGGTGATACAAATAAACACATAAGGAGGGGGAGGAAAAAGAGTCAGTGGCAGCTAGTAGGCCGGTGACGACGACCGCCGAGCGCCACCCGAACGGGAAGGAGAGCCTGCCTCAGTTGAAGTCGTGACACGTGACTGGCGCAACTGTTCTAGGGAACTATGGTAAGCTTCATAATGTAAAATAATGTGACAGGTGAAATGAAGAACGCAATTTGCGTTATCTCCTAACGAATTGCACAAGTAGCTACAAATATAAAAATGTATTTAAAAACTTGAGGAAAAATATTATATTGAGTCTGAGTCCTTCGTGGTGAATTTCCACAACAAACTTCAAATAAATAGTTTTGACGGTATTCAAATAGCATCCTGTGGATTTTTCCAAATATCCCAGTATACAGTAAATCAAATAAAACTTTATTTGCCACATGCGCCGAATACAACAAGTGTAGACCATACTGTGAAATGCTTACTTACAAGACCTCAACCAACAGTGCAGTTCAAGATGGCCCAAGCCTATCACTACTGACATTTCCTTTTGTTTGTCTCTAATTAGCCGCCTCTCCCGTCGGTGGTGACCGCATCTTCCAATCAGCTCGCTCATTATCCAGAGTTCAGTTCATTTCAGGGTTTTCATCAAATGAAGGCGGTGTGTGACAGTTCAATCTCACCCAGATGGAGACCGACGTTAGCTAGTTCGCGCCTGAGAAGAGATGAGTCTATCACAATGGAGTATTTTCTTTTATAGTGCAGAATAAAAGACAGTACTGATCAGAAGTCAGAGCAGCTGAGTTAAATGGAGGATTGTCCTGTTGGCTGACTGAAATGCCACACTGTTCCCTCTGTGACTTTGTATCTGTGTGTCTGTCTCAGTTCTGGATGTCTGCTCTGGCCACCACCATTCCTGTGCCATGTGGAGCCTTCATGCCCGTCTTCGTCATTGGTAAGAGAAGTGTGTGTGTTTCAGCAATAATGTTAACCCTGGGAACATGCTATGCTATGCAGTCTTGTGTGTGTCTGTGTACCAGTATGTTACGCTCTCATTAAATGTTTGTGTGTGTGTGTGTGTGTGTGTGTGTGTGTGTGTGTGTGTGTGTGTGTGTGTGTGTGTGTGTGTGTGTGTGTGTGTGTGTGTGTGTGTGTGTGTGTGTGTGTTCTAGGGGCAGCGTTTGGCCGTCTGGTCGGGGAGAGCATGGCCGCCTGGTTCCCTGATGGCATCCACTCTGATGGCACCATCTACCCCATAGTGCCAGGAGGGTACGCCGTTGTGGGTGAGTTACTGTAGACACACACGCACACACACACAAAGACAAAGTTTGGTACAGCTAGACAAGATTAACAATACCTATTCAAGACTAGACACATCTCGACACCATTATTGTAACAATTAGGAAGTAGAAAGTCAGATCCAATAAGACACTGCTAGACCCGGTAGGAATATAAAGACATTTATGTCAAAGATAAAAACTAAATGATGCGCTTTAGAAGTCCCCTTTGGCAAGATGTCCTTTAATGTTGTTGCTATGAGTGATATTGCTGTTAGCGTTGTTGTTGACGGTTGTGCTGATTATGCTGTTGTTCAGTGTAGGGGTTGATGTCAACTGTATTTGTGTCTAATGGGTGCTGATGTTGTTGACTCACCTCTAACTCAGCTTTCTGTCTCTCTGATGTTCCCTCTCTTTAATCTCAGCATGGCTACATTTACCCTCTCATTGTCTTTCTCTCTCAAATCAACTGAAATGGCGCTCTCTTTCCCCCCTCCATCCTTAAAAAGTTAGGAATAATCAACTGAAATGGCGCTCTCTTTCCCCCCTCCATCCTTAAAAAGTTAGGAATAATCAACTGAAATGGCGCTCTCTTTCCTCCCTCCATCCTTATAAAGTTAGGAATAATCAACTGAAATGGCGCTCTCTTTCCTCCCTCCATCCTTATAAAGTTAGGAATAATCAACTGAAATGGCGCTCTCTTTCCTCCCTCCATCCTTAAAAAGTTAGGAATAATCAACTGAAATGGCGCTCTCTTTCCTCCCTCCATCCTTAAAAAGTTAGGAATAATCAACTGAAATGGTGCTCTCTTTCCTCCCTCCATCCTTATAAAGTTAGGAATAATCAACTGAAATGGCGCTCTCTTTCCTCCCTCCATCCTTATAAAGTTAGGAATAATCAACTGAAATGGTGCTCTCTTTCCTCCCTCCATCCTTATAAAGTTAGGAATAATCAACTGAAATAGCGCTCTCTTTCCTCCCTCCATCATTATAAAGTTAGGAATAATCAACTGAAATAGCGCTCTCTTTCCTCCCTCCATCCTTATAAAGTTAGGAATATCAACCTTCTCTCCCTCCTCGATCACTGCTGCCCACTCTCTCCACTCCTCCTTCTTCCTCTCATTATATCACCTCACCTCTTTTTCTATCACTGCTGCCCACTCTCTCCACTCCTCCTTCTTCCTCTCATTATATCACCTCACCTCTTTTTCTATCACTGCTGCCCACTCTCCCCACTCCTCCTTCTTCCTCTCATTATATCCACTCACCTCTTTTTCTATCACTGCTGCCCACTCTCTCCACTCCTCCTTCTTCCTCTCATTATATCACCTCACCTCTTTTTCTATCACTGCTGCCCACTCTCCCCACTCCTCCCTCTCATTATATCCACTCACCTCTTTTTCTATCACTGCTGCCCACTCTCTCCACTCCTCCTTCTTCCTCTCATTATATCCACTCACCTCTTTTTCTTTCTTCAATAACGGTTACAAAATATTGAAGATGGTTTTTTTTTAAGTACTTTTTAAACTTTTTAATCTTTGACCTTGTGAGGTACAGTCATCTCGCCCATCCCCCATCCATCCATCCCTCCCTTCCCCTCTCTTTCGCTCCCCTCTCCTCCCTCCCTCCCCTCTTCTCCCTCCTTCCTTCCCTCCCTTCTCATCCTACCTCCCCCATCGCCCCTCCTCACTTTGTTGTTCTAGTATTATTGATGAAGGCTCAGTATAGAGTTGAGGGCATGAGATGTATTATTGCACTGATATTACTTTACTAATGTCAATGGACAGTAACCTTTATCTGTACCCATTCCTTCCTCTCATCCTCTCCCCTCTCTTCTCTCCTCTCCCCTCCCTTCCTCTACTCATCTCCCCTCGTCTCCCAGGTGCGGCAGCCCTGTCTGGAGCGGTGACCCACACGGTGTCGACAGCGGTCATTGTGTTTGAGCTGACGGGTCAGATCAGCCACATCCTGCCGGTGATGATAGCGGTAATACTGGCCAACGCCGTGGCCCAGTCCCTCCAGCCCTCGCTATATGACTCCATCATCAGGATCAAGAAACTACCCTACCTCCCTGAGCTGGGCTGGGGACACCACGAGTACGTAGGACTACACTTCTATATATCAATCTATCTACGTTAACTATCTATTTTTGTTAACTATCAATCTATCTACGTTAACTATCTACGTTAACTATCTATCTACGTTAATAACTTCTTATGGATCAAATCCCGTTAGCGCGATCGATTTGACAACATCCGGTGAAATGGCAGAGCTCCAAATTCAAATTAAATTATTAGAAATATTTAACTTTCATAAAATCATAAGTGCAATACACCAAAATTAAGCTTAACTTCTTGTTAATCCAGCCACCATGTCAGATTTCAAAAAGGCTTTACGGTGAAAGCAAACCATGCTATTATCTGAGGACAGCACCCCATCATACAAACACATGACAATCATATTTCAACCCGCCAGGCGTGACACAAAACACAAAATAATTCATGCCTTACCTTTGAAGATCTTCTTCTGTTGGCACTCCAATATGTCCCAGAAACATCACAAATCGTCCTTTTGTTCAATTAATTCCGTCGTTATATCCCCAAAATGTCCATTTATTTGGCGCGTTTGATTCAGAAAAACACCGGTTCCAACTTGCCCAACATGACTACAAATTATCTAATACGTTACCTGTAAACTTGGTCCAAACATTTCAAACAACTTTCCTAATCCAACTTTAGGTAATTTAAAACGGAAATAATCAATACAATTTAAGACTGGATAAACTGTGTTCAATAGCAGATAAAATCAAAGTGGGGCGAGCTTCAGGTCGTGCGCCCCAAACAAAACAGTCCACTTGGCTCGACTCCCAACATGAAAGGGCTACTTCTTCATTTTTCAAAGGAAAAACATCAACCAATTTCTAAAGACTGTTGACATCTAGTGGAAGCCATAGGAACTGCAACCAGATGCCTCATAAATCTAGTATCCCATAGAAAGCCAATTGAAAACATAGTCATCTCAAAAAAAGATATTCCTGGATGGTTTGTCCTCGGGGTTTCGCCTGCCAAATAAGTTCTGTCATACTCACAGATATGATTTTAACAGTTTTAGAAACTTTAGAGTATTTTCTATCTGAATCTACCAATTATATGCATATCCTAGCTTCTGGGCCTGAGAAACAGGCAGTTTACTTTGGGCACGCTTTTTATCCGAATGTGAAATTACCGCCCCCTAGCCCAAAGACCCCTAGCCCAAAGACCCCTTGCCCAAAGACCGCCCCCTAGCCCACTATCTATCTATCTACGTTAACTATCTATCTATCTACGTTAACTATCTATCTATCCCCCTCTTTCTCCCCACTTTATTTTTACTTCTATTTATCCCCTTTGTTTCCTTCTGTCCTTTTCTCATTCTCTTTAAATCTCTTGGTGCCTCTTGCTGGGTTGGGGACGAGTGAGGGGACTAGTGGTTTCTCTTGCTAGGTTGGGGACTAGTGGTTCCTCTTGCTAGGTTGGGGACTAGTGCGGAGACTAGTGGTTCCTCTTGCTAGGTTGGGACTAGTGGTTCCTCTTGCTGGGTTGGGGACTTGTGAGGAGACGACTGAGGGGACTAGTGGTTCCTGTTGCTGGGTTGGGAACTAGTGGTTCCTCTTGCTGGGTTGGGGACTTGTGAGGGGACTAGTGTTTCCTCTTGCTAGGTTGGGGGTTGGGGACTAGTGAGGGGACTAGTGGTTTGGTTTCTCTTGCTGATTTGGGAACTAGTGAGGGGACTAGAGGTTCCTCTTGCCAGGTTGGGGACTATTGAGGGGACTAGTGGTTCCTCTTTCTTTCCCTTTATTTAACTAGGCAAGTCAGTTAAGAACAAATTCTTATTTTCAATGACGGTCTAGGAACAGTGGGTTAACTGCCTTGTTCAGGGGCAGAACGACATATTTGTACCTTGTCAGCTCGGGGATTCGAACTTGCAACCTTTCGGTAACTAGTCCAACGCTCTAACCACTAGGCTACGCTGCCACCCCCTGCCGCAGCCTCTTGCTAGGTTGGGGACTTGTGAGGAGACGATTGAGGGGACAAGTGGTTCCTCTTGCTGGGTTGGGGACTAGTGAGGGGACTAGTGGTAACTCTTGCTAGGTTGGGGACTAGTGAGGGGACTAGTGGGTCCTCTTGCTGGGTTGGGGACTTGTGAGGAGACGATTGAAGGGACTAGTGGTTGCTGTTTCTGGGTTGGGGACTAGTGAGGGGACTAGTGGTACCTCTTGCTAGGTTAGGGACTAGTGAGGGGACTAGTGGTTCCTCTTGCTTGGTTGGGAACTAGTGAGGGGACTGGTGGTTTCTCTTGCTAGGTTGGGGACTAGTGAGGGGACTAGTGGTTTCTCTTGCTAGGTTGGGGGCTAGTGAGGGGTTTAGTGGTTCCTCTTGCTACGTTGGGGACTAGTGAGGGGACTAGTGGTTCCTCTTGCTAGGTTAGGGACTAGTGAGGGGTTTAGTGGTTCCTCTTGCTACGTTGGGGACTAGTGTGGGGACTAGTGGTTCCTCTTGCTAGGTTAGGGACTAGTGAGGGGACTAGTGGTTCCTCTTGCTAGGTTGGGGACTAGTGAGGGGACTAGTGGTTCCTCTTGCTAGGTTGGGAACTAGTGAGGGGACTGGTGGTTTCTCTTGCTGGGTTGGGGACTAGTGAGGGGACTAGTGGTTCCTCTTGCTAGGTTAGGGACTAGTGAGGGGACAAGTGGTTCCTCTTGCTAGGTTGGGGACTAGTGAGGGGACTAGTGGTTCCTCTTGCTAGGTTAGGGACTAGTGAGGGGACTAGTGGTTTATCTTGCTGGGTTGGGGACTAGTGAGGGGACTAGTGGTTTATCTTGCTGGGTTGGCGACTAGTGCGGGGACTAGTGGTTTATCTTGCTGGGTTGGGGACTAGTGAGGGGACTTGTGGTTTATCTTGCTGGGTTGGGGACTAGTGAGGGGACTTGTTGTTTATCTTGCTGGGTTGGGGACTAGTGAGGGGATTGTGGTTTATCTTCCTGGGTTGGGGACTAGTGAGGGGACTTGTGGTTTATCTTGCTGGGTTGGGAATAGTGAGGGGACTTGTGGTTTATCTTGCTGGGTTGGGGACTAGTGAGGGGACTTGTGGTTTCTCTTGCTGGGTTGGTTGTTCTCCCTCTCCCCCTCTCCCCCTCTCTCTTTATCTCTCTCTCTCTCTCTCTCCCTCTCTCTCTCTCTCTCTCTCTCTCTTTATCTCTCGCTCTCCCTCTCTTTCTCTCTCGCTCTCCTTCACACCACCCACTATGCTTTGATTTCACCACAGGGGACCGAGCGGACCAGGAGTGTGTGTGTGTGTGTGTGTGTGTGTGTGTGTGTGTGTGTGTGTGTGTGTGTGTGTGTGTGTGTGTGTGTGTGTGTGTGTGTGTGTGTGTGTGTGTGTGTGTGTGTGTGTGTGGGGGGGTTGGTGTGTGGGGGTTGGTGTGTGGGGGTGGTTGTGTGTGTGGGTGGGTGGGTGGGTGGGTGGGTGGGTGGGTGGTTGCGTGTGCCTGTGCGTCATTAGACATTGTTATGTGAGCTAAGTGTAGGTCGTGTTGTTTTTCATTGTGCTGTTACATAATTTCTCATTTACATGTAGATTATACAAAGTTACAACATGTAGTTACACAATGTGCAGGTGTGTACACACAAACACACTGACAGCAGTTGGCACAAAAATGACAACGTAGACCAGGTTTCTATGCAGGATGCTCTGTCACCTCTCCTGTTCATCTATCATTAAAGGCCTGTTAGAGTGTGGCTTACATTCAATATAACCTGAAGCATTGTATATGTTCTGTTTCTGTTAACTAATGATCAACCACCCACACTCTAATGATCACACCTCTTAAGACCTGGTTCCATTTGTACTGAAGTCAACCCAGGATGGGCTGGCCTTGGTTGGCTAGCTCGAATTGGGTTTCCACTACTTCCAGAAATTAGAAATTAGAAATTATGTAATGTTGCTAGGTAGCTGTGACTGTGCAGCTGGCTTCGCTAATGTTGCTAGCTAGCAAGATGTTAACTAACTAACGTTACCCGATACTCCTGCCACTGCCAGCCAGACCCAGAGCCATGTACTTAGCAAATCATTTTAGCTTGCTAACATTACTAGCATAACAGGCTAGCTAGCTAATTCTTACCTAGATTATCATGGCATATGTTATTAACTGTCAGTTGTGGCTCCTTTGTGTGATGTATTGTTGTCTCTACCTTCTTGCCCTTTGTGCTGTTGTCTGTGCCCAATAATGTTTGTACCATGTTTTGTGCTGCTACTATGTTGTGTTGCTACCATGTTGTTGTTATGTTGTGTTGCTACCATGCTGTGTTGTTGTGTGTTGCTGCCTTGCTATGTTGTTGTTTTAGGTCTCTCTATATGTAGGGTTGTGTTGTCTCTCTTGTTGTGATGTGTGTTTTGTCCTACATTTATATTGTATTTATTTTTATTATCTTTAATCCAAGACCCCCGTTCCCGCAGGAGGCCTTTTGCCTTTTGGTAGGCCATCATTGTAAATAAGAATTTGTTCTTAATTGACTTGCCTAGTTAATTAAAGGTTAAATAAAAGCTAGCTAGCTAACCAAGCAAACAGATGACAGGTTTGATAGGATGTTGCTAGCTAGCTAGCTAGCCTTCAATACAACCTGGCCAGCTAAAATTCCTGCTAGCCAATGTCAGCTAGCGAGCTTGTTTCAACTCTAGGGTTTTAGCGTGGGTTTCTGTATAAGCACTTTGTGACATCTGATGTAAAAAGAGCTTTATAAATGCATTTGATTGATTGAATTGGTAGCTAATGTTAGGTAGCAAGCATTCAATGGCTGACTGTTCTCATAAAAGTTTGTGTAGTGCATTAATGAATTATGGATCCAGCTATGTTGGTAATTCGTGTCATGTCTGACTACTGCAGTACTGCTTGTGCTAGCTAACAGCAACAAGCCCAGATGAGCTAGCTGGCAGTTGCACAGTAACTGCGTTACCAGCCCGAATTCTAATCGAGCTGGTACCAGTTGTGAAAATGGGCTGCGCTGGCCCGGGTTTGCCCCGACCTAGTTCGTATTTGAGTCAACTCTAATTTGGCCCTAATTTTAAGTGCCAGTGGAAACGGGGCTTTATTTTATTTATTTATTTTTTATTTTACCGTTATTTTACCAGGTAAGTTGACTGAGAACACGTTCTCATTTGCAGCAACGACCTGGGGAATAGTTACAGGGGAGAGGAGGGGGATGAATGAGCCAATTGTAAACTTTAGTCTGAACACTGGAAGCATCTACCTGAGAGAGAGGTGTTACTTGTCATTTTTTACAAAACATAAAACCATTCTGGGATTTTAAATTAGCATGGTAAATATGTGTGTGGTTGTGTTGTTCCTGTTGCTGGTGGAGGGCTGAAGAGCACTCCCCCTCTATCTTGCCCTCTCTCTCTCTCTCTTTCTTGCTCTCTCGCTCTTTCTTTTTCTCTTTCTCTCTTTCAATTTCGGTCTTGCTTTTTCTCTTTTTCTCTACCCCTCTCTCTACCTCTCTCTCTCTACCCCTCTCTCTACCTCTCTCTCTCTCTCTACCCCTCTCTCTACCTCTCTCTGTACCCCTCTCTCTACCTCTCTCTCTCTTCCTCTCTACCCCTCTTGCTCTCTCTGACCCTCTCTCTCTCTACTTCTCTCACGCTCTCTCTCTCCTTCACATCATCCACAATGCTTCGATTTCACCACTGCGGATCAGGTGTGTGTGTGAGCACTAACTGCATTTGAGGCAGGGAGTTGAGTAAGATGAAGAGGGGAAATTAAATGAAAGAGTGCATGAAGTGTGGCCCCCAAGCTGTTTGTGTTCCTATTCATTCTGGTACCCATCCCACTTCCCACACAAACACACATTCAACCATAGGAATGCTTGTGTAACACTTGGGAAACACACATTCACTAACACACACTATGAGAAAAGCAGTGTCATGTTGGGGCACGAATCTCCTTCTCTCACTCAGTCTTGCACTCCCTCTCTTCTCTCTGCCCTTTTGACAAATCCATCTCCAGCTTTTGAGTGGTATTTCATTTCAAATCAAATGAAATCAAATTGTATGTCTCACATACTGTAACGTCTGGAGAGTGATGGGTGTGGAGTCAGACGCTGAGAGCAGAAGGTAGAACGGGAAAAACGCTTTAATGTCCTTTCGTAAAGTAACTAGTCACAAACATGGGTGAAGCCCAAAACACAAGTGCAACAAACCCAAAACCATAGTTACAAAAATACCGGACAGCGAAAACCCAAAAGAACACAAACACCACATACGTCAAAATAACAACAAGCCCGCACAAACACCAGCGGGCTAAACGAACTTAAATAACACCCGTCCCAAAACCCCAACAAGGAACAGGTGAAAACAATTAGACAAAAACAAACGAAAAGGAAAAAGGGATCGGTGGCAGCTAGTAGACCGGCGATGACGACCGCCGAGCGCCACCCGAACAGGAAGAGGAGCCACCTTCGGTGGTATTCGTGACACATACACATATTTAGCAGATTTTATTGCGGTCGTAGCAAAATGCTTGTGTTCCTAGCTCCAACAATGCAGTAATATCTAACAATGCACAACAATACACACAAATCTAAAGTAAAGTAATGGAGTTAAGAAATATATAAATATTAGGAATAGCAATGTCAGAGTGGTATTGATTATAATACAGTAGTAGAATAGAATACAGTATATACATATGAAATGAGTAAGGCAGTATGTAAACATTATCAAATCAAATCAAACTTTATTTGTCACATGCGCCTAATATAACAAGTGTAGACCTTACTGTGAAATCCTTACTTACAAGCTCTTAACCAACAGTGCAGTTCAAGAAGAGTTATATTTACCAAATAAACTAAAGTAAAAAAAATATTAAAAAGTAACACAATAAAATATCAATAGCAAGGCTATATACAGGGGTACCTGTACCAAGTCAGTGTGCGGGGGTACAGGTTAGTTGAGGTAATTTGTACATGTAGGTAGGGGTGAAGTGACTATGCATAGATAATAAATAGCGAATAGCAGCAGTGTACAAAACAAATGGAGGGGGTCAATGTAAATAGTCCGGTGGAAATTTGATTAATTGTTCAGCAGTCTTGGCTTGGGGGTAGAAGCTGTTATGGAGCCTTTTGGACTTGGCGCTCCGGTAACGCTTGCCGTGCGGTAGCAGAGAAAACAGTCTATGACTTGGGTGACTGGAGTCTCTGACAATTTTATGGGCTTTCCTCTGACACCGCCTATTATATAGGTCCTGGATGGCAGGAAGCTTGGCCCCAGTGATGTACTGGGCCGTATGCACTACCCTCTGTAGTGCCTTACGGTCAGATGCCGTGCAGTTGCCATACCAGACGGTGATGCAACCGGTCAGAATGCTCTCGATGGTGCAGCTGTAGAAGTATCTGGGGACCCATGCCAAGTCTTTTCAGTCTTTTGAGGGGGAAAAGGTTTTGTTGTGCCCTCTTCACGACTGTCTTGGTGTGTTTGGACCATGATAGTTTGTTGGTGATGTGGACACCAAGGAACTTGAAACTCTCGACCCGCTCCATTACAGACCTGTTCGATGTTAATGGGGGCCTGTTCGGCCCGCCTTTTCCTTTAGTCCACGATCAGCTCCTTTGTCTTGCTCACATTGAGGGAGAGGTTGTTGTCCAGGGAACCACACTGCCAGTTCTCTGACCTCCTCCCTATAGGCTGTCTCATTGTTGTTGGTGATCAGGCCTACCACTGTTGTGTCGTCAGCAAACTTAATGATGATGTTAGAGTTGTGTTTGGCCACCCAGTTGTGGGTAAACAGAAAGTACAGGAGGGGACTAAGTACTCACCCCTGAGGGGCCCTAGTGTTGAGGATCAGCGCGGTAGATGTGTTGCTGCCTACCCTTACCACCTGGGGTCAGCCCGTCAGGAATTACAGGATCTAGTTACAGAGGGAGGTGTTTAGTCCCAGGGTCCTTAGCTTAGTGATGAGCTTCGTGGGTACTTTGGTGTTGAATGCTGAGCTGTAGTCAATGAACAGCATTCTCACATAGGTGTTCCTTTTGTCCAGGTGGGAAAGGGCAGTGTGGAGTGAGATTGCGTCATCTGTGGATCTGTTGGGGCGGTATGCGAATTGGAGTGGGTCTAGGGTATCCGGGAGGATGCTGTTGATGTGAGCTATGACCAGCCTTTCAAAGCACTTCATGGCTACCGACGTGAGTGCTACCGGGCGGTAATTGTTTAGGCAGGTTACCTTCGCTTCCTTGGGCACAGGGACTATGGTGGTCTGCTTGAAACATGTAGGTATTACAGACTCGGTCAGGGAGAGGTTGAAAATGTCAGTGAAGACACTTGCCACTGGACAGCTCCCATCTGGGTTTCCCTTTGTAGTCCGTAATAGTTTTCAAGCCCTGCCACATCCGATGAGCATCAGAGCCGGTGTAGTAGGAGTCAATCTTAATCCTGTATTGACGTTTTGCTTGTTTGATGGTTGGTCTGAGGGCATAGCGGGATTTCTTATAAGCATCCGGATTAGTGTCCCGCTCCTTGAAGCGGCAGCTC
Source organism: Salvelinus fontinalis (assembly GCF_029448725.1). Classification (NCBI taxonomy): domain Eukaryota; kingdom Metazoa; phylum Chordata; class Actinopteri; order Salmoniformes; family Salmonidae; genus Salvelinus; species Salvelinus fontinalis. Next base: position 41,289,899 of record NC_074675.1, read on the forward strand.
TAGCCTTTAGCTCGACGCAGATGTTGCCTGTAATCCATGGTTTCTGGTTGGGATATGTATGTACTAGAGGTCGACCGATTATGATTTTTCAACGCCGATACCGATTATCTTCTACCGACTCAGAAACCCGGATCCGGGAGCACCCCCACCTCCCCCACCAGTAACAAAGCTGAATAGCATAGCTAGCATAGCGTCACAATTAAATAGTAGCATCTAAATATCATTCAATCACAAGTCCAAGATACCAGATGAAAGATCCACTTCTTGTGAATCCAGCAATCATTTCTGATTTGTAAAATGTTTTACAGGGAAGACACAATATGTAAATCTATTAGCTAACCACGTTAGCAAAAGACACCATTTTTCTTTGTCCACCATTTTTTCTCACCACCAGTAGCTATCACCAATTCGGCCAAATAAAGATATTGATAGCCACTAACCAAGAAAAAACCTCATCAGATGACAGTCTGATAACATATTTATTGTATAGGATAGGTTTTGTTAGAAAAATGTGCATATTTCAGGTAGAAATCATAGTTTACAATTGCACCACCATCACAACTCGACTAGAATAAATACAGAGAGCAACGTGTATTACCTAATTACTAATCATAAAACATTTCTTAAAAATACACAGCGTACACTAATTGAAAGACACAGATCCTGTGAATCCAGACAATATTTCAGATTTTCTAAGTGTCTTACAGCGAAAACACAATAAATCGTTATATTAGCATAGCACATGTGCAAACATTACCCCAGCATTGATTCACGGCAAAAAGAGCGATAGCATTATCACCACCAAAATGTATTCATTTTTTCACTAACCTTCTCAGAATTCTTCAGATGACACTCCTGTAACATCATATTACAACATACATATAGAGTTTGTTCGAAAATGTGCATATTTAGCCACCAAAATCGTGGTTATACAATGAGAAAAGTAGCCAAGCTGGTCAGAAAATGTCGGGCGCCATATTGGACAGTGATGTTGTCTAATGCAGAAATACTCATAAACTTGACTAAAAAATACAGGGTGGAAAGCGATTGAAAGACAATTTAGTTCTTAATGCAATCGCTGAATTACATTTTTTAAATTATCCTTACTTTTCAATACAGGTTGCGCCAAAGCGAAGCTACCCCAAAGAAAATGGCGGCATAAGCGTTTAACATTTTTCGACAGAACAACGATTTATCATCATAAATAGTTCTTACTATTAGCTGAACTGCCATCAGAATCTTGGGCAATGAATCCTTTCTCCGGTCTAATCGTCTTTTGGTCGAAAGATGTCCTCTTGTCCCGTCGAAATGGCCACTAACGTTCACCATGCACTAGAAAAGTGCCCAGCTCCTCGAAGTGCGTCACACAGAAATGCCATAAAATCGCCCTAAACGGATATAAATTGCTATAAAACGGTTTAAATTAACTACCTTATGATGTTTTTAACACCTATAACGAGTAAAAACATGACCGGAGAAATATTACTGGCTTAACAACAGCTTGGAAGGAGGCAAGTCCGACGTCCATCGTGCGTCAGGCGCAGAGACGAAAAGAAATGTACTTCCGGTCATTGGTCTTTTATACAGGCCCTGATTGCGCAATCGACTCCATTCAAAGCGTCACCACTTACTGACATCTAGAGGAAGACGTAGGCAGTGTTTGTTTCCCCATAGCATTTACAGGGACATTACAACTGACCTGGGAACAGGGGCCAAGATTTCTGAAATCTCACTCCCTGTCATGAAAAGTGCTGTAGAAGGAGTTCTGTTTCACTCAGAGACATAATTCCAACGGCTATAGAAACTAGAGAGTGTTTTCTATCCAATAATAATAATAATATGCATATTGTACGAGCAAGAATTGAGTACTAGGCAGTTTAATCTGGAGACCGATTTATGCTAAGTCGAAACAGCACCCCCTATATTTGCAAGAAGTTATTGGAGGACCAAACCCCGATACCGATTAATCGGCCGATTTAAATAAATAAAAATGTATTTGTAATAATGACAATTACAACAATACTGAATGAACACTTATTTTAACTTAATATAATACATCAATAAAAATTAATTTAGCCTCAAATAAATAATGAAACATTTGGTTTAAATAATGCAAAAACAAAGTGTTGGAGAAGAAAGTAAAAGTGCAATATGTGCCATGTAAAAAAGCTAACGTTTAAGTTCCTTGCTCAGAACATGAGAACATATGAAAGTTGGTGGTTCCTTTTAACATGAGACTTCAATATTCCAAGGTAAGAGGTTTTAGGTTGTAGTTAATATAGTTTTTATAGGACTATTTCTCTCTATACCATTTGTATTTCATATACCTTTGACTATTGGATGTTATTATAGGCACTTTAGTATTGCCAGTGTAACAGTATAGCTTCCGTCCCTCTCCTCGCCCCACCTGGGCTCGAACCAGGAACACATCGACAACAGCCACCCTCGAAGCATAGTTACCCATCGCTCCACAAAAGCCGCGGCCCTTGCAGAGCAAGGGGAACAACTACTCCAAGTCTCAGAGCGAGTGACGTCACCGATTGAAACGCTATTAGCGCGCACCCCGCTAACTAGCTAGCCATTTCACATCGGTTACACCAGCCTAATCTCGGGAGTTGATAGGCTTGAAGTCATAAACAGTGCAATGCTTGAAGCACAGGGAAGAGCTGCTGGCAAAACACACGAAAGTGCTGTTTGAATGAATGCTTACGAGCCTGCTGCTGCCTACCATCGCTCAGTCAGACTGCTCTATCAAATATCAAATCATAGACTTAATTATAACACACAGAAATACGAGCCTTTGATCATTAATATGGTCGAATCTGGAAACTATAATTTCGAAAACAAAACGTTTATTCTTTCAGTGAAATACGGAACCGTTCGGTATTTTATCTAACGGGTGGCATCCCTAAGTCTAAATATTCCTGTTACATTACATTGTAAAACCTTCAATGTTATGTCATAATTACGTAAAATTCTGGCAAATTAGTTCGCAACGAGCCAGGCAGCCCAAACTGTTGCATATACCCTGACTCTGCGTGCAATGAACGCAAGAGAAGTGACACAATTTCATATGGTTAATATTGCCTGCTAACCTGGATTTCTTTTAGCTAAATATGCAGGTTTAAAAATATATACTTCTGTGTATTGATTTTAAGGAAAGCATGATTGTTTATGGTTAGGTACAGTCGTGCAACGATTGTGCTTTTTTCGCAAATGCGCTTTTGTTAAATCAACCCCCTGCGTTGCATCGATTTTATGCAACGCAGGACACGCTAAATAAACTAGTAATATCATGAACCATGTGTAGTTAACTAGTGATTATGATTGATTGATTGTTTTTATAAGATAAGTTTAATGCTAGCTAGCAACTTACCATGGCTACTTACTGCATTCGCGTAACAGGCAGGCTCCTCATGGAGTGCAATGAGAGGCAGGTGGTTAGAGCGTTGGACTAGTTAACTGTAAGGTTGCAAGATAGAATCCCGGAGCTGACAAGGTAAAAATCTGTCGTTCTGCCCCTGAACAAGGCAGTTAACCCACCGTTCCTATGCCGTCATTGAAAATAAGAATGTGTTCTTAACTGACTTGCCTAGTTAAATAAAGGTGTCAAAAAATACAGATTTCTGATTGTTATGAAAACTTGAAATCGGCCCTGATTAATAGGCCATTCCGATTAATCGGTCGACCTCTAGTATGTACGGTCACTGTAGGGACAACGTCGTCGATGCACTTATTGATGAAGCCGATGACTGAGGTGGTAAACACCTCAATGCCATTGGATGAATCCCGGAACATATTCCAGTCTATTCATTGCAAAACAGTCCTGTAGCGTAGCATCCGCATCATCTTACCACTAAAGTGACTGGTGTTCCATTATTTAAGTGACCAGTGATTCCATGTCTATGTATATAGGGAAGCAGCCTCTAAGGAGCAGGGTTGCATAACTGTGTGGTAGCCGGCTAGTGATGGCTATTTAACAGTCTGATGGCCTTGAGATGGAAGCTGTTTTTCAGTCTCTCGGTCCCAACGTTGATGCACCTGTACTGACCTTGCCTTCTGGATGGTAGCGGGGTGAACAGGCTGTGGCTCGGGTGGTTGTTGTCCTTGATGATATTTTTGGCCTTCCTGTGACATTGGGTGCTGTAGGTGTCCTTGAGGGCAGGCAGTGTGCCCCCGTGATGCGTTGGGCAGACCGCACCACCCTCTGCGGTTGCGGGCAATGCAGTTGCTGTATCAGGTGGTGATACAGCCCGACATGATTCTCTCAACTGTGCATCTGTAAAAATCTGAGGGTTTTAGGGGCCATCCCAAATGTCTTCAGCCTCCTGAGGTGGAAAAGACGCTGTTGCGCCTTCTTCTCCACACTGTCTGTGTGGGTGGACCGTTTCAGATCGTCAGTGATGTGTACGCTGAGGAACTTGAAGCTTTTCACCTGCGGTCCCATCGATGTGGATAGGAGTGTGCTCTCTCTGCTGTTTCCTGAAGTCCGCTATCAGCTACTTAATTTTGTTGACGTTGAGGGAGAGGTTATTTTCCCAAGGCACCACTGCGCCAGGGCCCTCACCTCCTCCCTGTAGGCCGTCTCATCATTGTTGGTAATCAGGCCTACAACTGTTGTGTCATCTGCAAACTTGATGATTGAGTTGGAGGCATGAGTGGCCACGCAGTCATGGGTGAACAGGGAGTACAGGAGGGGGCTGAGCACACACCCTTATGAGGCCCCTGTGTTGAGGATCAGCAAAGTGGTGTTGTTTCCTACCTTCACCACCTGGGGGCGGCCCGTCAGGAAGTACAGGACCCAGTTGCACAGGGCGGGGTTCAGACCCAGGGCCCCGAGCTCAATGATGAGCTTGGAGGGTATTATGGTGTGGAAGGCTGAGCTATAGTCAATAAACAGCATTCTTACATAGGTATTCCTCTTGTCCAGATGGGATAGGGCAGTGTGTAGTGCGATGACGATTGCATCGACTGTGAATCTATTGGGGCGGTATGCAAATTTAAGTGGGACTAGGGTGTCAGGTAAGGTAGAGGTGATATGATCCTTAACTTCTTTGATATAGGGGGCAGCATTTTCACTTTTGGATCAATTGCGTGCCCATAGTGAACTGCCTCCTACTCTCTCCCAGATACTAATATATGCATATTATTACTACTATTGGATATAAAACACTCTGAAGTTTCAAAAACTGTTTGAATGATGTCTGTGAGTATAACAGAACTCATATGGCAGGCAAAAACCTGAGAAAAAATCCAAACAGGAAGTGAGAATTCTGAGACTGGTCATTGTTAAACTCATCGCCTATTCAATTCCCTGTAATATATGGATCTGTTTGCACTTCCTACGCCTTCCACTGGATGTCAACAGTCTGTAGAATTCTGAATGAAGCCTATACTGTGATGTGGGACCGGATGGGAGTTGAGTCAGTGGTCTGGCAGATTGCCAGTTCTTGGTCATGCGCATTCCTCATGATATCGCCATGCTTTCCATTACTTATAGAGACTGAAAAGAATTCTCCGGTTGGAACCTTATTGGATATAAATGATAACAACATCCTGAAGATTGATTCTCTACTAAGTTTGACCAGTTTATTCGACTTGTAATATAATGTTTTGAAGTTTTCGTCTGACTTTTGCCTGCATCTGCGCGAGCGTTTGGACACGTGTACTACACATGCTAGCAAAAGTAGCTGATTGGACATAAGTAATGGACATTATTGAACAAAACAACGATTTATTGTGGAACTAGGATTCCTGGCAGTGCATTCTGATGAACATAATCAAAGGTAAGGGAATATTTATGATGTAATTTTGTATTTCTGTTGATTCCAACATGGCGGAGAAATGTTGTTAAATCTGAGCGCCGACTCAGATTGTTGCATGGTGTGCTTTTTACGTAAAGTTTTTTAAAAATCTGACACAGCGGTTGCATTAAGAACAAGTGTATCTTTAATTCTGTGTAAAACATGTATCTTTCATCAAAGTTTATGATGAGTATTTCTGTTATTTGACGTGGCTCTCTGCAATTACTCTGGATATTTTGGAGGCATTTCTGAACATGGTGCCAATGTAAGCCGAGATTTGTGGATATAAATATACACATTATCGAACAAAACATAAATGTATTGTGTAACATGATGTCCTATGAGTGTCATCTGATGAAGATCATCAAAGGTTAGTGATTAATTTTATCTCTATTTCTGCTTTTTGTGACTACTATCTTTTGCTGGGGAAATGGCCGTGTTTTTCTGTGGCTATGTACTGAGCGAACATAATTGTTTGGTGTGCTTTCCCCGTAAATCCTTTTTGAAATCAGACATGTTGGCTGGATTCACAACATGTGTAGCTTTAATTTGGTGTCTTTCATGTGTGATTTCATGAATGATTGATTTTTATAGTAATATATTTGAATTTGGCGTGCTACATTTTTTCTGGATTTTGGCCAAGTGGGACGCTACCGTCCCACCTATCCCAGAGAAGTTAACTAGCCTCTCAAAGCACTTCATGATGACAGAAGGGAGTGCTATGGGGCGATAGTCATTTAGTTCAGTTACCTTTGCTTTCTTGTGTACAGGAACAATGGTTGACACCTTGAAGCAAGTGGGGACAGCAGACTGGGATAGGGAGACATTGAATATGTCCGTAAACACTTCATCCAGCTGGGGACGCGACTAGGGATGCAGCCCTGCGAGGGTTAACGCATTTAAATGTCTTACTCACGTCGGCCACAGAGAACGAGAGCCCACAGTCCTTGAGAGCGGGCGAAGAATGTGTTAAGCTTGTCTGGAAGCAAGACATCGTTGTCAGCGACTTGGCTGGTTTTCCCTTTGTAATCTGTGGTTGTCTGTAGATCCTGTCACATACGTCTCGTATCTGAGCCGTTGAATTGCGACTCCACTTTGTCTCTGTACTGACGTTTTTACTGTTTGATTGCCTTACTGCAGGGGTGTCAAACTCAAATACCCAGTGGGCCAAAATGTAAAACCTGAACAAAGTCGCGGGCCAACATTGAACAAATGAACCTTTTAATATGGACCCAAACAAGTTTTGCTTTAACATTGAATATGGAACAAGCATCGCTTATTACCATACAATATATAATTTAATAGTGGAGACATGCAAAATCGAATTTTAAATGAAAAAACACATCAATGGCATTCATTTATTAAATAAATAAAATTTAAATAAAAATCGTATGCCTCTTTTCTATTTGCAGCCTTCTAATTTAAATACCAAAATAAACTTTTTCCACTGGCTAATCATTTTACAAATACAATGATAATAAATCAATCAACCATTCAAGCCCATGCCTTGTAGCAAGAAAAAGTGCACAAAGAAAACGTTAGTTATTGCACACTGATCTAATCTGATGTGCCCAATCCAGATACCTGGCATCTCTTCTTGCTAGTTGCTAGTTCATCAATGTCTGGGCTCAGGCTCTGAGCTGAAGAAATCTACTGTGTTCCTGCTCAGGCTCACGTTTGAAAATGCTTACTTTTTCTCTGGGCATACGATGTCACAAACGTTCATCATGCACTTTTTCACGAACTCTCCCTCATTAAAGGGCCGGGCTGATTTTGCGATCTCTGCTACCACTATATAACTAGCCTTTACAGCAGCCTCACTTTGTGATGTGGCTTTTTTGAACATATTCTGTTGTGAAACCAAACTTCTTTTCATCTCCTCTACTTTCTGGCTCCTTTGAGTCATGTCCAGGTCCTTGTATTTGTCATGGTGTTTCGTTTCATAGTGTCGTCTAATGTTGTACTCCTTACTTACAGCCACGTTGACTCCACAAACAAGACAAACAGGTTTGTCTTTTACATATGTAAACAGATATTCTGCCTCCCACTTGTCCAGAAAGCTCCAGTAAGCGCGATTTTTGGGAAGGGTAGCGCGCTGACAGTTGTAGCGTCTATGTTGCTATGACTTCTGTCACAGAGGAGAGGGCGTTTCTGGGTCCTGTCCTGATTGGCGCGCGAAAACAACAGCAGAGCATTATGGGATTCGTAGTATTAGCGGTGAATGCGCTGTATAATACCGTTGGGCCAGCTCTAGTAGTAATTTGGTATTGTCTCGCGGGCCAAATATAATTACCCCGCGGGCCAAATTTGGCACGCGGGCCAGAGTTTGACACCCATGCCTTACTGAATGCCTTACTGAATAACTACACTGTTTGAATTCAACCATATTCCCAGTCACCTTGCCATGGTTTAATGCGGTAGTTCGTGCTTTCAGTTTTGCGCAAATGCTGCCGTCTATCCACGGTTTCTGTTTTGAGTAGGTTTTAATAGTCACAGTAGGAACAACATCCACTCTACACTTCCTTATGAACTCAGTCACCATGTCAATGTATACGTCAATGTTATTCTCAGAGGCTACCCTGAACATATCCCAGTCCGGGTGATCAAAACAATCTTGAAGCATGGATTCTGATTGGTCAGACCAGCGTTGAATACTCAGGCCAGGTACTTCCTTTTTGAATTTCTGCCTATAGGAAGGGATGAGCAAAATAAAGTGATGCTCTGATTTGCCGAAGAGAGGACAATAATTTCCTTGTAGGTATCCCTGAAGTTGGAGTAGCAGTGGCTGAGTGTTTTAGCAGCGCGAGAACTACAGTACAGTCAATGTGTTGATAGAACTTCGGTAGCGTTTTCCTCAACTTTGCTTTGTTAAAATCCCCAGCTACAATATATGCGGCATCAGGATATGTGGTTTCCAGTTTGCACCAAGTCCAGTGGGCCATCGTGGTATTGGCTTGATGGGGAATATACATGGCTGTGACTTCTCTTGGGAGGTAATACGGTCGGCATTTGATTGTGAGGTATTCTAGGTCAGGTGAACAAAGGACTTGAGTTTCTGTACATTATCACAATCACACCATGAGTAGTTAATCATGAAACATACACCCCCGCCTTTCTTCTTCTCTGAGAATTCTTTATTCCTGTCTGCGCAATGTTCTGAGAACCCAGCTGGCTGTATGGACGGGGACAGTATTTCCGGAGAGAGCCATGATTCCATGATGCGGAGTATGGTACAGTCTCTAATGTCTCTCTGGAAGGAGATCCTCGCCCTGAGCTCGTCTACTTTATTGTCCAAAGACTGAACATTAGCGGGTAATATACGCCTCCTGAGTCGGACTAGAAGTCCACTCCGAATACCTCTTCTCCACCGGCAGGCGTCTTGGAGCAGCCTCTGGGATAAGTTCAATTGCCCTGAGTGGTACAAACAAAGGATCCAATTCGGGAAAGTCGTAATCCTGGTCATAATGCTCGTGAGTTACCGACGCTCTGATATCCAAAAGTTTTTTCTGGCTGTATGTAATAACACAAACTTTCTGGGCTTTAATGTGAGAAATAAAACACAAAAAAACTAAATACTGAAACGTTGCTAGAATTATAGCTGCCATGTCTGTCGGCGCCATCTAGCTGATTGGAGAGAGAGGTGAGGCAACAATTACATGCACATCACTTTTTCTCTGTGCTCATTATATTAGGTCTGCTGTATAGGGGATTATTGTATTGGTTTAAAGCAGGGGTAGGCAACTAGATTCAAACGTCGGCCGATTTTTGTCGGACCGGCTGGTTGGGGGGCCGGAACGTAATTATAATAATTTGTGCACTGCAAATTGACCACAACTAAGTCTAAAAAGGGATTGTATTTGAAAATAACAATAATTTCATACCTTATTTACATTGAGACACGATCACATGATTCCCCGGTTTAAAGCTACAGAGGGGGTTATTGTATTGGTGTACAGAAATAGGGCAGTACAGGTATATGGGTTTTAGATCTTGTAGTGGGACAGAGAGAAGGCCTGCGTCGGGGTTGGCACGGACAGAACTTGGCAGCGGAACCTAGTGTTGCTGTCGGAGGTTGGCACGCTCAGCCTGTCTGGCAGGAAGGAAACCTGTCTAGTGTATTGTGTGGCCAGGGTAGAGGGGTAGAACCACAAATATTCTGAGGCAGAACCTGCTCTCTCACACAGTCACCTCCTATACAGTACAACTATTACGTCCGGATGCAACCTCACCTCTGTAGCAATAAGTTCAGGACTGACTAGGATGTAGTTCCAAAGTCACCTCTGAAAGGACAGAGGAATTGACAGATTACATTTTTGGGGGGCTTAACTTTTCACTCCTATTTTCTAATAGTTATCACTCACTGACTGTATAGGTGGTGCTAAAAACCACTCCCTCTCTTCCACTCCTCCCCTCGTCATCCCTCTCTCCTATCGTCCTTCAGGAAGTATAATATTCGTGTGGAAGACATCATGATCAGGGATGTGACCTACATCACCCTCAACTGCTGCTACAGAGACCTGCATGATGTACTGCTGGCTGGACACCTAAAGACCCTGGCCCTGCTCGAGTCCAGTGGTGAGACAAACACATACTGATACTTTACAGACGCAGACACACACTCATACTTTACAGACGCAGACACATACTCATACTTTACAGACGCAGACACACACTCATACTTTACAGACACAGACACACACTCATACTTTACAGACGCAGACACACACTCATACTTTACAGACACAGACACATACTCATACTTTACAGACGCAGACACACACTCATACTTTACAGACACAGACAGATACTCATACTTTACAGACGCAGACACACACTCATACTTTACAGACGCAGACACATACTCATACTTTACAGACGCAGACACACACTCATACTTTACAGACGCAGACACACACTCATACTTTACAGACGCAGACACACACTCATACTTTACAGACGCAGACACACACTCATACTTTACAGACGCAGACACACACTCATACTTTACAGACGCAGACACATACTCATACTTTACAGACGCAGACACATACTCATACTTTACAGACGCAGACACACACTCAATACTTTACAGACGCAGACACATACTCATACTTTACAGACGCAGACACATACTCATACTTTACAGACGCAGACACATACTCATACTTTACAGACGCAGACACATACTCATACTTTACAGACGCAGACACATACACATACTTTACAGACGCAGACACATACTCATACTTTACAGACACAGACACATACTCATACTTTACAGACACAGACACATACTCATACTTTACAGACGCAGACACACACTCATACTTTACAGACGCAGACACATACTCATACTTTACAGACGCAGACACATACTCATACTTTACAGACGCAGACACATACTCATACTTTACAGACGCAAACACATACTCATACTTTACAGACGCAGACACATACTCATACTTTACAGACGCAGACACACACTCATACTTTACAGACGCAGACATATACTCATACTTTACAGACGCAGACACACATTCATACTTTACAGACACAGACACACATACAAATTACAGACACTACAGAAAATGTTCAGTCAAATAATTACTCCCCCACACACACATTCAAGTTATATATTCTTATACAGTATGCCAAGTCGGTTGTAATTGTGTAGCGATGCCAAAGTAATTAGCTGGGGCAATTATTTTAAACAAACAAACACACCCCCGCATACACACCCCGTCGTGTACACACACACACACACACACACACACACACACACACACACACACACACACACACACACACACACACACATACACTCAAACTCAGACGCCTGGCTGTTGTTAGTTACATAACTTACCATGCAGAAACATGTGTTAGGAGTCCCCTGCAGTCTGCACATTAACTACTGTTCTAGAAGACCTCTCTTTCTCCTCTCCTCCATCACATCTTCCCACTTTGTCCTCCCCCTCCTCTCTCATTCTAATCTCCTGGCCCCTCTCTCTCCATTTCTCTTCTTTTCCATCATTCCTCTTCTTTTTATCCTCATCTGTCTCTCCTCTGCCTTTCATCCCATCATATCTGTCCTCTCTTCATCACCCCATTCCCTTCTTTATGGCACTCTCATCTCATATTTCTCTCCATCCATCTCTCCCTTGCTGCCCCTCACTTTCCATGCTCTCTCTCTCTCTCCCCCACCACTCAGAGTCGATGATCCTGCTGGGTTCTATTGAGCGTGCCCAGCTCCAGGCCCTCCTGTCCCTACAGCTGGGCCGGCCACGGAGGCTGGAGTACCTGAGAGACCGAGCTACTGCTGAGAAGAAGCGCCTGTCGATGGTCTCCCATCCGGGCAGCGAGGACGGCTCCCAGAGGGTTAACCAGGAGGTCCGGTTCCAGGTAAGTACAGTCTTGACAACCCACACCGAGCTAAACGTTACACTCTTTGAGGTCAGTCATGTCTGGAGTCCTCAGTACCACACCAAGTTAACAGTACACACTATGAGGTCAGTCATGTCTGGAGTCCCCAGTACCACACCAAGCTAACAGTACACTCTTTGAGGTCAGTCATGTCTGGAGTCCCCAGTACCACACCAAGCTAACAGTACACATAACGTTGTATAAGTTTGGATTTTTACCCAAAACGTCTTCAAGACTGGATCAGTGGAGGAGGACAGGATACCAGGTCAGCTTAGAGACACAGGAGAACCAGAACTATAGCAAATACAGTGGTAGCTGGCTCCATCTGCTTCACTGGCTCCATTTGACAACCAATATGAGAGAAAAAATAAAATGATATAAAATCGTTCTAGTCCCATGGTTGATATGTGAGAGAAAAAGTTTTAACAAGCCTTTATTGTCCCATCAATAATAGACAGAGTGAGCGAGAGGGAGTGAAAGAAGGAGAGAGAGACTGACAGAGAGAGAAACAGAGGAGAAAGAGTGGGCTCCCGAGTGTCTCAGGGGTCTAAGGCACTGCATGTTAGTGCAAGAGTCCCTGGTTCGAATCTAGGTTCTATCACATCCTGCAGTGATTGGGAGTCTCATAGGGCGGTGCACAATTGGCACAGCATCATCCAGGTTTGGCTGGGGTAGGCTGTCATTGTCAATAAGAATTTGTTCTTAAATTACTGAAAAACAGACAGAGGGACTGACAGAGAAGGAGAGTTAGAGAGAAACAAATGCTATTTTGCCCTAAATAGAGAGTACCCAGTAGCAGAACACCTGACCACTGTGACGCAAACATAAGGAAAGCTTTGACTATGTACAGACTCAGTGAGCATAGCCTTGCTATTGAGAAAGGCAGCCGTAGGCAGACCTGGCTCTCAAGAGAAGACAGGCTATGTGCACACTGCCCACAAAATGAGGTGGAAACTGAGCTGCACCTCCTGCCAAATGTATAACCATATTAGAGACTCATATTTCCCTCAGGTTACACAGATCCACAAAGAATTTGAGAACAAACCCAATTTTGATAAACTCCCATGTTTACTGGGTGAAATACCACGGTGTGCCATCACAGCAGCAAGATTTGTGACCTGTTGCCACAACACTGTATGTAGACATTATGACATTTGAAATGTCTTTATTCTTTTGGAACTTCTGTGAGTGTAATGTTTACTGTTCATTTTTATTGTTTATTTCACTTTTATTCATTATCTACTTAACTTGCTTTGGCAATGTTAAAATATGTTTCCCATGCCAATAAAGCCCTTGAATTGAATTGAACAGAGCGAGAGGGCTCGACGGAGAGAGAGACAGTGACAAAGGAGAGTGAGAGGGACCGACGGAAAGAGAGACCGAGAAGGAGAGCGAGAGAGGGAGATGTGTCTTAGGAGGTGCAGTTGTGCTTGTGTGTGTGCGTGCATGGGGTTGTGCTTGTGTGTGCGTGCGTGCGTGCGTGTGTGTGTGTGTATGAGCACTGGCACACACAGCTGAAATTGGGGTTTTGTGGCTGCCAATGTCTAGCTTTATTTTGAGGGCTAGCACTGCTGTATTCAGAATACTGATCTGGTTCCTCCTCCCTGCGCCACTACAGAACCCCGCCCCAGGCTAGTGGAGTGATACTCAGACATTCACAGCAGGCCCGGTAGGGGGGAAGAGGAGGAGAGGAAGGGCGGGGAAGAGGAGGAGAGGAAGGGAGGGGGTGGGGGGGAAGAGGAGGAGAGGAAGGGAGGGAGGGATGGGGAAGAAGAGGAGAGGAAGGGAGGGAGGGATGGGGAAGAGGAGGAGAGGAAGGGAGGGAGGGTGGGGAAGAGGAGGAGAGGAAGGGAGGGGGTGGGGGGAAGAGGAGGAGAGGAAGGGAGGGAGGGATGGGGAAGAGGAGGAGAGGAAGGGAGGGGGTGGGGGGAAGAGGAGGAGAGGAAGGGAGGGGGTGGGTGGGGGGGAAACAAGCGTTTATTTCAGCTTTTCCCCCCAGGACTTCCCTCCAGGACGCCAGGGTTTGGATATTCATCACACTCATTTAGCTCTCTCAGCGCTCTCTCTCTGTTTCTCTCTCTCTCTGTTTCTCTCTCTGTTTCTCTGTCTGTTTCTCTCTGTTTCTCTCTCAGAGCTCTCACTCTCTCTGTTTCTCTCTCTGTTTCTCTCTCTGTTTCTCTCTCTGTTTCTCTCTCTGTTTCTCTCTGTTTCTCTCTCTGTTTCTCTCTGTTTCTCTCTCTGTTTCTCTCTGTTTCTCTCTCTGTTTCTCTCTGTGTTTCTCTCTCTGTTTCTCTCTGTGTTTCTCTCTCTGTTTCTCTCTGTGTTTCTCTCTCTGTTTCTCTCTGTTTCTCTCTCTGTTTCTCTCTGTTTCTCTCTCTCTTTCTCTCTCTCTTTCTCTCTCTGTTTCTCTCTGTTTCTCTCTCTGTTTCTCTCTCTGTTTCTCTCTGTTTCTCTCTCTGTTTCTCTCTCTGTTTCTCTCACTGTTTCTCTCACTGTTTCTCTCTGTTTCTCTCTGTGTTTCTCTCTCTGTTTCTCTCTCTGTTTCTCTCTCTGTTTCTCTCTCTGTTTCTCTCTCTGTTTCTCTCTCTGTTTCTCTCTGTTTCTCTCTCTGTTTCTCTCTCTGTTTCTCTCTCTGTTTCTCTCTCTGTTTCGCTCTCTGTTTCTCTCTCTGTTTTTCTCTCTGTTTCTCTCTCTGTTTCTCTCTCTGTTTTTCTCTCTGTTTTTCTCTCTGTTTCTCTCTCTGTTTCTCTCTCTGTTTCTCTCTCTGTTTCTCTCTCTGTTTCTATCTGTTTCTCTCTCTGTTTCTCTCTATTTCTCTCTCTGTTTCTCTCTATTTCTCTCTCTGTTTCTCTCTGTTTCTCTCTCTGTTTCTCTCTGTGTTTCTCTCTCTGTTTCTCTCTCTGTTTCTCTCTCTGTTTCTCTCTCTGTTTCTCTCTCTGTTTCTCTCTCTGTTTCTCTCTGTTTCTCTCTGTTTCTCTCTCTGTTTCTCTCTCTGTTTCTCTCTCTGTTTCTCTCTCTGTTTCTCTCTCTGTTTCTCTCTGTTTCTCTCTCTGTTTCTCTCTCTGTTTTTCTCTCTGTTTCTCTCTGTTTCTCTCTCTGTTTCTCTCTGTTTCTCTCTCTGTTTCTCTCTCTGTTTCTCTCTCTGTTTCTCTCTGTGTTTCTCTCTCTGTTTCTCTCTCTGTTTCTCTCTCTTTTTCCCTCTCTGTTTCCCTCTCTGTTTCTCTCTGTTTCTCTCTCTGTTTCTCTCACTGTTTCTCTCACTGTTTCTCTCTGTTTCTCTCTCTCTTTCTCTCTCTGTTTCTCTCTGTTTCTCTCTCTGTTTCGCTCTCTGTTTCTCTCTGTTTCTCTCTCTGTTTCTCTGTTTCTCTCTGTTTCTCTCTCTGTTTTTCTCCCTGTTTCTGTCTCTGTTTCTCTCTCTGTTTTTCTCTCTGTTTCTCTCTCTGTTTCTCTCTCTGTTTCTCGCTCTCTGTCTAAAAACATTTTTTTTTTTTAATAAAAGCATTGTAAGTTTTATTTTTCCAAAGTTGGTGTGAGAGAGGTGGAAAAAGTATTGTTATCGATCAATAGTGACAAATGATAACTTAGATGGAAAGCTACTGAGGATGGTACCTGACTCTATAGCCACTCCTATCTGTCATATCTTTAATCTGAGCCTAGAGGAAAGTCTTTGTCCTCAGGCCTGGAGGGAAGCCAAAATCATTCCACTACCCAAGAGTGGTAAAGTGGCCTTTGCTGGTTCTAACAGTAGACCTATCAGCTTGCTGCCAGCTCTTGGCAAACTGTTGGATTTTTCTTTTGACCAAATACAATGCTATTTTTCTGTAAACAAATTAACATTATACTTTCAGCATGCTTATAGAGAAGGGCACTCAACATGTACTGCACTGACACAAATGACAGATGATTGGTTGAAAGAAAGTGATAAGAAGATTGTGGGAGCTGTACTGTTAGATTTCAGTGCAGCCTTTGATATTATTGACCATAACCTGTTGTTGAGAAAACATATGTGTTATGGCTTTTCAACCTCTGTCATATCGTGGATTCAGAGCTATCTATCTAATAGAACTCAAAAGGTTTTCTTTAATGGAAGCTTCTCTAACGTCAAACATGTAAAGTGTGGTGTACCGCAGGGCAGCTCAAGACCCTCTACTCTTTTCTATTTTACCAATAACCTGCCTCTGGCATTAAACAAAGCATGTGTGTCCATGTATGCTGATGATTCAACCCTGTATGCGTCAGCAACCGCAGCTAATGAAGTCACTGCAACCCTTACAAAGAGTTGCAGTCTGTTTTGGAATGGGTGGCCAGTAATAAACTGGTCCTGAACATCTCTAAAATTAAGAGCAATGTATTTGGTACAAATCATTTCCTAAGTTCTAGCTGAATCTGGTAATGAATTGTGCGGCTGTTGAGCAAGTTGAGGAGACTAAATTACTTGGTGTTACCCTAGATTGTAAACTGTCATGGTCAAAACATTGATTCAATGGTTGTAAAGATGGGGAGAGGTCTGTCCGTGATAACGAGATGCTCTGCATTTTTGACACGACACTCCACAAAGCAAGTCCTACAGGCTTTAGTTTGATCTTATCTTGATTATTGTCCAATCACATGGTCAAGTGCTGCTAAGAAATACTTAGTAAAGCTGCAGCTGGCCCAGAACAGAGCAGCATGTTGTGCTCTTTATTGTAATCAAAGCGCTAATATTAATACTATGCCAGTCTCTCCTGGCTAAGAGTTTAGGAAAGACTGACTGTATCACTTCTTCTTTTTATGAAAAAGATGAAGGTGTTGGAAATTCCAAATTGTTTGCATAGTCAACTGTCATACACATTTACAACAGCAGTCATGCCACCAGGGGTCTTTTCACAGTCCCCAGGTCCAGAACAAATTCAAGGAAACGTACAGTATTATACAGAGCCATGAGTGCATGGAACTCTCTTCCATCTCATATAGCGCAAGTGAACAGCAAACATGGTTTCAAAAAACTAATAAAGCAACACACCTCATGGCACAACGTCTCTCCCCCACGTGACCTACTTGTTGTGTGTATGTACTGGACTACATGTTCATGTTTTTAAATGTATGTCAATTGTAAAGTCTTTTGTCTGTAATGTATTTTTCGTTACGTGTCAGACCCCAGTAAGACTAGCTGTCGCTTTTGGTGCCGGCTAATTGGGGTCGTAATAAAAAAAAAAAAGATCTAATAAATCTCTATCATCATCTCCACTTTCTCCTACATCTTTTCAGCTCTGGTGTTTCCTCCGGTCTATTGACTTTTCTTCTCACTTTTTCATTCTGTCTCCTTCTTTAGCTCTCTCAATATTCTCACAATCTCATCTCATTCTCTCCCTCTCTTGCTTTTTCTATTCCTCCCTCCATCAGGCTGTGTGTGTGGGGGGTTGTAATAGAGGTGGTAAGACAAGATAGAGAGCAACCCATTGGATTGATGAGTCAGGAGGAGAGTGAAAGACAATCAAATACAAATTAGATATAAAGAGGGGTGGGGAAAGGCATAGGTGGAGAGAGGAGGAGGAGGAAGAGAGGGGGGGGGGGGGGGTGAAACACGTGTTGATGTCCAGAACTGCATGTGAGAGTGTTGGCTAGGGAGTTTGCCTATAAGTATACCTTGTTATTGGATCATTCTTACTTAGAACAGAGTGAAAAGAAACACGCCTGTGGGACCATTTCCCCCAAACTAAACTACAGTGATGTGTGTGGAATGTGTAGAGGGGATGTACAGTAAGTACAACATGTACTGTACTATTGAATAAATGTATTCAGAGTGTATAGTAACGTGTGTGTGTGTGTGTGTGTGTGTGTGTGTGTGTGTGTGTGTGTGTGTGTGTGTGTGTGTGTGTGTGTGTGTGTGTGTGTGTGTGTGTGTGTGTGTGTGTGTGTGTGTGTGTAGATCTCAACAGAGGAGTCTACCTTCAGTCCCACCCCTACCCCCTCTATGAAGCCCCTGAAGCCGGCCCTGAAGAGACCCTCTGTGGTGGACCGCCCCACTGGGATACCCATACCCACAAGTAAGCACACACACACATACACACACACACACACAAACCCTTAACCCCCTAGAGTTGATTGATGCATCGGTGCGTCAATCTAAGTAACATAGGAACATAGTAACATAGTAACATAGTAACATCAAAATGTGTCAGTTTAAGCTAGAGATATCTTTTTGCATTGGATGAGTCTCAATCCACCTCGTCTGCCGACATCGCACTTCCGCATCTACATCGCACTTCCGCATCTACGGTGAAAGGTGGCAAAGCTAGAGCAGTGAAATTCGGTCTTCTCATGAAAACATCTGTAGCGTCCGAACTGTTTGACCTACAAACTATTATGGCCACTCTATGGAAAGGGGAGACTCTCACGAACACGAGGGTGGTATCCGCTCTACGACCCCCACAAGTGTCAGGGGACTCGTCGGAATTCGTTACAGTCGATGTGCCAGCCTCTGTTTGTAGCATCCGAACCGTTTGGCCTACAAACAAATGTGGAGAGGGGAGATTCTCACGAACATGATGATGTTCTCCGTTTAGCTCTACGACCCCCACAAGTGTCACGGGACTCGTCTGAAGGTATCCGAAACCGGTTGTAAAAAAATTCTGGAAAGATACCAGTCAAAAGTTTAGACACACCTTCTCGTTCAAGGGTTTTTCTTTATTTTTAATATTTTCTACATTGTAGAATAATGGTGAAGACATCAAAACTATGAAATAACACATATGGAATCATGTAGTGACCAAAAAAGTGTTAAACCAATCAAAATATATTTTCTTGTTGAGATTTTTCAAAGTTGCCACCCTTTGCCTTGATGACAGCTTTGCAAGCCATTTGTGTGTTTCTTTGAGCTATAGTAGTAAAGGCCAAATTTTATACCTAAAGTGGTCCTAAAATTCAAAATCAAATTGCTAGCTGAATGATCCATTGTATGACCACCCCCACCCCCTCCGTCCCCCCCAATGACTTTTTAAAATTATTAAACAACTAAGTACTTTTTGATTTACTTTGAGCTGCTTCAAGTGGTCTCTCTTCTCTCTCTCTCTCTCTCTCTCTCTCTCTCTCTCTCTCTCTCTCTCTCTCTCTCTCTCTCTCTCTCTCTCTCTCTCTCTCTCTCTCTCTCTCTCTCTCTCTCTCTCTCTCTCTCAGGTCCACAGGACCACTCTAGCAGCACCTTAAAGAATCTCTTCTGTGTCAACCCTGAGACAGAAGGCCTGGAGGTGAGACACCTGTTTTAAAACACTCACACACACTCACACACACACACTCCCCTTACCTCCTCCTACAAACTCTTCCTATTCTCTCCTCCAAGCTCAGAATCTCCCAACTCTCGCCTACACATAACCCATTCCTGCCCTGTCCTACTCTCCACTCTCTCTGAGTAACACCTCCACACCCCCACTTGGGTTGGGAGACTCAAGTGTCTGTTTCTGAGAGTGGTGGGGTGAGCGTTTGCCCAGCGTTGCGGAGGCGTTGTGTTAATGTTGTTCTTGTCTTTGGCCGCTGGAAGAACAAGAATGTCAACATCAACATAGAGGGCACTGCGACTCCTGAGTTTAGGAGGCCACCCAAACGTGTCAGGATATCCGTCGTGGTAAGAACGCCGGGAATGCCTGCGGAAACTGCCCAGCAACTGGACAGCCATCCAATCAACCAATCGCCATCTACTGCAGGGCTAATCCATGCCGATGGACTGTGATCTGTGCCATCGAGCCAAATGTGTTGAACGTCCTCCTCCCTGTCTGTGAACCATTACTGACCTCTGACCCCTAGTCCTCTTCTTCTGATTGGCTGTTAGAATGCAAACTGAATGCAAACATTGTCAGAATGCAAACTGATTGGTCAAGAGGTCAGTAGGGGTCATGAACTTTACCGCTCCTATAGCTATGACACCCTAAACCCAAAAAGACTACAAACCGTGTTTGTGGTCCAAACGTGGTCTTTCCTCAGTAAGGGTGGTGTGGTTAAGTTGTGGTTAACTTAAGGGATGTGGCGGTTCAACCAAAGCATGCTGCTACGCTGTCCATCATCAGCCATGTCATTAGAGGCGTCCAATCAGTGACCTTCTACTGGTTTGTGGGTGGGGCCTGTAGCGCTACAGTCCACCCCTCCACAGAACCAAACCCCTCCCACTTGTTCATCTGCTGTAGTTGTTCATACCATTTGTCATGAGGACACAAGTTATACTAGGGATAGAGGGAGGGGGGAGAGGTTTGGATTGGGAGCGGGGGGGGGGGGGGTGTATTTCATGACATGCGTGTGGTCCTGTGTTGCTTAGTTGGTAGAACATGGTGCTTCCACCACCAGGGTTGAGGGTTTGATTCCTGGGGACACCCATACGTAAAATGTATGCACGCATGACTAAGTCGATTTGGATAAAAGCGTCTGCTAAATGACATATATTATTAACAGAAATCAGAGATGTATCTGGTTGGTAACACGAGCAGTTCTAGTCCTCCTGTTCAAAGCAATTACAAATACAACCACCAAGGAAACCATAAACCAAAATACACTGTCCAATTACCAACGCTGCTACGCTTTAACAGTGATGCATGTCCATCAATGAAACAACTGCCCAATTCTGAATTAAGAATGATGATTTCAACATTTAAAACATGATAAAATGTTGCATGTACCCCTCTGACAAAATATAAAATGCTAATTATTGTTTTATTCATAAATAGTCAAGAGAATAGCAATCTGGAAATGAAATAGTGAAAGGTTTTAATGTCATTAAACATTGATAGCCTAAACCTAATGGTACAATATTGATGCCCTGAATATTTTGGTGATGTAGAGACATTAGTAATTATAAAGCTTTGATGAGCTAATTAGGCACAACTACCCTCTAGGTAGTTGTGCCTATGTGTGTGTTTATGCTAGGGTGTTTGTTAGTGTTGATTGTAGTTATTAGTATTCAGAGGAAGTGTGTGGTTACTCAGAATCCATTTGGCCACAGAGGCCCTAAACATAAATATGAACAAACAAATGTATTAAAATATTTACCCAAGACTTCCGACTACACTACCGTACACCCCCGCATCTTAAAGAAATTAAGATAGTACTTCTCTTTCTCCCCCTGAGCTGTAGTTCACAGCCCCCTTCTCTCTCCAAATTACTCTCATTTCCCCTCTTTTTATCTACCCCTCTGCGTCACTATTTCTCTCTTTCTTATCCTCCCCTTTTCATCCCTTCCCTACCTGATCCTCCTTTTTTCCCATCTCCTCCTTCCCCCTCCGGTCTACCTTCTTTCCTACCTTCCCTCTCTGTATCCAGTGAAATATTGATGCAGGGTAAATTACTTGAGTATTCCATCCCAGAGAAATGATCCTGGCCTTTCAGAGCTCAGTGTTTTCTCATTCTTTCTCTCTTTCCTCTTGACGGGAGTAGACCAGACAACACGCCACTGAGCGGTTTCATGCCTTATTAATGGACGTTTTTTTGTCCAGATTTATTCTCTGCCTTTAGAATCCCACTGGGAATGGCATTGTCAGCGAGTGTGTGTGTGTGTGTGTGTTTGTTATATTCTGGGCTGGCCCTGAATTGAAGCCTGTTGAGTAGTTTGATGTGTGGATTGCAGTGGACCAATACTGGGGTCAAGACACTAAGAGAAGGAGCAGAGGACTTCAATTAGATTAAGAGACAGACACACACAGATGCAGAAATATAAATCAATAGACAGATGAAGGAAGAGAGATGTCACCTGTTAAATCCACTTCAATCAGTGTAGATGAAGAGACAATTGAGATTTTTAAGTCTTGAGACAATTGAGACATAGATTGTGTATGTGTGCTATTCAGATAGTGAAGTCAAAAGATTTAAGTGCCTTTGAACGGGGTATGATAGTAGGTGCCAGAGGCACCGGTTTGAATGTGTCAAGAACTGCAACGCTGCTGGGTTTTTCATGCTCAACAGTTTCCCGTCTGTATCAAGAATGGTCCACCATCCAAAGGACATCCAGTGAACTTGACACAACTGAAGCATTGGAGTTCACATGGACCAGCAACATGGGCCAGCATCACCTGCTCTGTCTCTCTCCCAAAAACACTCACTTCCAACACATGCAGGTGGTAGCTGTTCTATATCAAACAACTACATCTCTGTATTATACTGATTCTTCTACACACACACACACACACACACACACACACACACACACACACACACACACACACACACACACACACACACACACACACACACACACACACACACACACACACACACACACACACACAGACACACACACACACACCTCTTTCATCTGTGCAGTGTCCTGGTTTTGGAGAGGTGTACAGGTTTGACAGTAACACTTTTATTTGAATGTACCATATGTATCTACTTAGAAAGTAATAGTAGTAACCAATGTGTTGAATTCTGCTAAATGTGTACCAGAAAAGTACCCATTGACCTCATGAGAGTAAGTAGCAGGTAAAAACTGGTGGAAACAGGACTGTAAAATGCAGTGCTAGCGGACTGTCAGTCCATGTTGGTGTCAGTGGTGATGGTGTTGTCAGCTTCTGGTTGCATAATTCTACAGTAGGGAGGTCACCTTGACCAGCCGGGCCCCACAGCAACTGTTGCCAGGGTTACAGGTAGGTTAGCCACTGCAGGCGGGTGGATAAATGAGCTCAGGGCTCCCATCACCCCCTAGGGCCTGAGGATGGGAGAGGAGTCAGGTGTTAAGGTAGACGGAGAGAAATTAATAAACACACACACACACTTTTACACTAAAGTCACACATAAGCCCTATTCGCACGGGACTAGTATTACTATAGAACAGGGGTGTCAAACTCGTTCCACGGAGGGCAGAGTGTCTGTTGGTTTTTGTTTTTTCCTTTTGATTAATTCATCAATCAAGTACAAGGGTGGAGCAAAAACCCGCAAACACTCGCCCCCCCCATGGAATGAGTTTGAAACACGTGCTATAGAACATCGGTTATGTAATTACTACCCCAGCATGTCCATTTTTCCACTAGATATTTTCAGATGGGATAAGTTTGGCCAAACTGCCCCTGTAAGAATTTTTTTCCTCATTCAAAATGTATCGTTTTGACGGTAGCCTGAAGGCTCTTCTAGGCGTGAAGATATTTCCAATGTCCAGGGATAGCCTAATATTGGCCTGATGGCCTTCAGTTATGATGTCCAGGGGTAGCCTAATATTGGCCTGATGGCCTTCAGTTATGATGTCCAGGGATAGCCTAATATTGGCCTGATGGCCTTCAGTTATGATGTCCAGGGATAGCCTAATATTGGCCTGATGGCCTTCAGTTATGATGTCCAGGGATAGCCTAATATTGGCCTGATGGCCTTCAGTTATGATGTCCAGGGATAGCCTAATATTGGCCTGATGGCCTTCAGTTATGATGTCCAGGGATAGCCTAATATTGGCCTGATGGCCTTCAGTTATGATGTCCAGGGATAGCCTAATATTGGCCTGATGGCCTTCAGTTATGATGTCCAGGGGTAGCCTAATATTGGCCTGATGGCCTTCAGTTATGATGTCCAGGGATAGCCTAATATTGGCCGAATGGCCTTCAGTTCGGAGAAAGTCAAAATAATAATGCATATCAATAAGAACCATGAACCGTAACCTATGCAGACATTTAATTAACTGGCATATTTGGCAATTCATCGGCACTATTGTCCACACCATCTTTTAAAAGAGAAGTATGGCTCTAGGAAAGTTGACATGTGACAAAACGGATCATTCATCTGTATACTACGTGCATAGCACTTTGTTTTAAGGATCAATTTGTTCCCATGTTCTAACCCAAACTGAGTGCAGCACCTGTTAAACGCTGTAATATCCCTCAAAACACAGGGATGACGATTCGCACGGGACAGGACCTGGGAGTTTCCCGAAAAACAGCAGGTTTTTGGGGCTGGGATAATATTTTTTATTTATTTAACTAGGCAAGTCAGTTAAGAACAAATTCTTATTTACAATAACAGCCTACCCCAGTGACAATTGTACATCTCCCTATGGGACTCTCAATCACAGCTAGATGTGATGCAGCCTGGATTTGAACCAGGTATTGCAGTGATGCCTCTTGCATGGAGATGCAGTGGCTTAGACCACTGCGCCACTCGGGAGCCCAATAATCTTCCTGCCAAACAAAAATTACTGATGTGGCAGATTCGGACGGGACGAAAATTATGGATGTGGTGATTTGTGCTTGTGCACTTAATTATATAACCTGAGCTCCCCCAGAAAACGTATCCTGTCCGATTTGGGCTATACACACACTGTTTGATATTGACCCACACACACACACACACACACTAAAGTACTACTCAGCACTGTAGAACCCTCTCAGGTTTTCAGGCCCGCCCGGCACATATCCAAACTGTGGCCATCATCACTCCATGGTCAAATCCTGTAGTGCCAATCATCCGATCTATACTTTGAGACCTTGTGAAAAGCACTGTTTATGAATGCAACCCATTATTATCCTCATCTGTTTCAAGTACTTTTTCAACCCCCACCATGGTCATCTGTGTAGTTATTAATTTAGTCTCCCTTGTCACATCTTTCCATCCACCTTTTCATTTTGTAACTGTGTTCAGTTTGACCGCTATGTGGCCACGACATGGACAAGTGTTTTCTTTGTGGTATGAGTGTACTGTGTGTCATTGGGTTTGTATTTTAAGTTATTTACTGTCATTTAGACGTTGTACTTGTCTGTAGTTTTTGTGTGCAGCCGTGCGTACAAGTCTTTTTGGTGTGTGTTTGCAGTGTAAGTGTGTTGATCTGTTTCCTGTCCCTCTCCTCTCAGGATGACTTCGATGTGGATGATGACATGACCATCAGAGAGGTGAGACCCTACAACACTTTCTCTCCCTCTTTCTCCCTTTTCTCTCAGGATGTTTCAGTGCTGTCTATGTCTATGCTACAGTGTATTGATTGGTTATCAGGGGAATAATAAGTCACTGTGTATGAAGAGCTTTATCAAAGCTGGAAACTCTATGGGCATCTATTATCTCTGCACCAGAGACCACAGCCAGGCACTGTGTAGCCAAATAAAACAGGCAACAACCTAGCCTTAACCCTCTAAGGTCAATGTCCGCGCTCCAGTGGACATCTAATTAGCATAATACAAAAATCCCCATTAAAAAAGTGTCAGTTTAAGCTAGAGAGATCCGTTTTTTTTGCATTGGATGTGTCTCAATCCACTGCATTCGCCTATGTCGCACTTCTGCATCAGCGGTGAAAGGTGACAGAGCTAGAGCGGTGTTTGTCAGACCATGAGACATCCCGAAAATTGGTCTTCTTACATAATTGTCTGTAGCGTCCGAACGGTATGACCCCTCTATGGAAAGAGGAGACTCTACGAGCCCCACAAGCGTCTTGGGACTCGTCGGAAGTCGGTACAGCCGATCTGCCAACTTCTGTCTGTAGTGTCCGAACAGTTTGGGCTACACACTAATACCCCTCTGTGGAAAGGTGAGACTTTCACGAACATGTACATGTTGTTTTGCTCTTGGACGCCCACAGGGCTCACACGACTCGTCTGAAGGTCCCCAGTACCAGTTGAAAAACCTTATGGAAGTATATATGAGACTCTTTAGTGCCAAAAATAAGGGGTTAAATACATATTAATAATAAATTGTTTCCTGATCTTTCTTATATCTATAGATATAGGACGTACACTTCAGAACAATTTATTGGGGAGGGACTCTGTGTGTGTATACGGCGAATATAAATGGTGCCCCGAAGCTCTGTCTAAAACACAAATATGTCTATATATATATATATATATATATATATATATATATATATATATATATATATATATATATATATACCAAAAAGTGTTAAACAAATCAAAATATATTTTATATTTGAGATTCTTCAAAGTAGCCACCCTTTGCCTTGATGACAGCTTTGCACACTCTTGGCATTCTCTCAACCAGCTTCATGAGGTATTCACATGGAATGCATTTAAATTAATTTGTGGAATTTCTTTCCATCTTCATGCATTTCAGCCAATCAGTTGTGTTGTGAAGAGGTAAGGGGGTATACAGAAGATAGCCCTATTTGGTAAAGACCAAGTCCATATTATAGCAAGAACAGCTTAAATAAGCAAAGAGAAACGACAGTCCATCATTACTTTACGACATGAAGGTCAGTCAATACGGAAAATTTCAAGAACTTTGAAAGTTTCTTCAAGTGCAGTCCCAAAAACCATCAAGCGCTATGATGAAACTGGCTCTCATGAGGACCGCGACAGGAATGGAAGATCCAGAGTTACCTCTGCTGCAGAGGATACCCTAACCCTAGAGTTACCAGACTCAGAAATTGCAGCCCAAATAAATGCTTCACAGAGTTCAAGTAACAGACACATCTCAACATCAACTGTTCACAGGAGACTGTGTGTATCAGGCCTTCATGGTCGAATATCTGCAAAGAAACCACTACTAAAGGACACCAATTAGAAGAAGAGACTTGCTTGGGCCAAGAAATACGAGCAATGGACATTAGACCGGTGGAAATTTGTCCTTTGGTCTAGAGTCCAAATTGGAGATTTTTGGTTCCAATCGCTGTGTCTTTGTGAGACGCGTGTGGGTGAACGGATGATCTCCAAATGTGTATTTCCCACCGTAAACCATGGAGGAGGAGATGTTATGGTGTGGGGGTTCTTTGCTGGTTACACTGTCTGTGATTTGTTTAGAATTAAAAGAACAATTAACCAGAATGGCTACCACAGCATTCTGCAGCGATACACCATCCCATCTGGTTTGGGCTTAGTGGGACTATCATTTATTTTTTAACAGGACAGTGACCCAACACACCTCCAGCCTCTGTAAGGGCTATTTTACCAAGAAGAAGAGTGATGGAGTGCTGCATCAGATGACCTGGCCTCCACAATTCCCCGACCTCAACCAAATTGAGATGGTTTGGGATGAGTCAGACCACAGAGTGATGGAAAAGCAGCCAACAAGTGCTCAGCATATGTGGGAACTCCTTCAAGACTGTTGGAAAAGTATTCCGCATGAAGCTGGTTGAGAGAATGCCAAGAGTGTGCAAAGCTGTCATCAAGGAAAAGGGTGCCATTTAGAAGATATTCCATTAAAAAAATTGCCGTTTCCAGTTACAATAGTCATTTACAACATTAACAATGTCTACACTGTATTTCTGATCAATTTGATGTTATTTTAATGGACAAAAATGTGCGTTTCTTTCAAAAACAAGGACATTTTTAAGATACCAGACTTAAGTGACCCCAAACTTTTGAACAGTAGTGCATTTTTATGTGTTTAACACTTTTTTGCTTACTACATGATTCCATATGTGTTATTTCATAGTTTTGACGTCTTCACTATTATTCTACAATGTAGAAAATAGTAAAAATAAAGAAAGAAACTTTTGACCGGTAGTGTGTTACATCCATGGTGATAAAAGAACGGATATGGCTTTTATCTTTAATTCAGTAAGACATTCATTCATATTTCAAAAGATAAACATTTTCATTTATATATATAAAAGCTCTATATACTGTATATATATTGTCTAATGAATGGGGTAGGATAGGGATTGAGATTAGTGTTGGGGTTTGTAAAGTGATTTGGTTGCTATTAGGATCAATTGGATTTTAGATTAAAGCTAAAATGCTTGGTGGTACGTCAATTTAAATAGTCTGCAAT
Organism: Salvelinus fontinalis; assembly: GCF_029448725.1. Taxonomy (NCBI): domain Eukaryota; kingdom Metazoa; phylum Chordata; class Actinopteri; order Salmoniformes; family Salmonidae; genus Salvelinus; species Salvelinus fontinalis. Next base: position 41,317,777 of record NC_074675.1, read on the forward strand.
GTTTCCACTGATAAGCGCTTTAACAGTTTTATACTCACCTTTGTTCTGAACATTATTCCATAATCTATAATCGTATTAATCTCACGTGCTTCCCTTTCAACTGATACCATGCTTATTATGCATATCACTCTCATATTTGCTAAGCTATTAGCATTTACATTTGATGTAGCCCATATTGTTAACAATCACTGGAGTTTAAGGCATTAAAAATGAATGTTTTTATCTTTTGAAATATGAATGAATGTCTTACTGAATTAAAGATAAAAGCCATATCCGTTCTTTTATCACCATGGTTGTAAAGACCATTTATGTATTCTATGTGTCTAAGAGGGTTTGAGTACTTACATAATGTTTCTCTCCACTCTCCTCTTCATTGGGTTTGCAGATTGCAGAGTGGGAGGAGAACCAGCTTGACGAGCAGGTGAACTTTGACAACTGCAAGATCGACCCCGCCCCCTTCCAACTGGTGGAGCGCACCTCACTACATAAGGTCTGTCTGTCTGTTAATTCTGCTGCTCAGTACAACCCCCTTTTGACTGTGTGCTCCATAATGTCCTCCATTCATAATGCCCCACCCCCTCTTTTCCTCTCTTCTCCCATCCTCACCTCCCTGCTCTGTGTGCCTGCTGTTTAAACATTTAAGAGTGGGATTCTGTACCAATCCATCAAGCTCTCCCCTCTCTCAACCTTCCTCACCGCACACTGCCAACACCCAATACCACATACAGTCTCCCTCCACATATTAGTGTGTGCATGGGCGCATGCTCTAGAGCTGGGACGATAAACCGAAACCAACCATCTCGATCACTTATCACAGGCATTTTACTGATGTCGTTCATTACGATAAGTAGCCTATATTAGACAAATGTGAAGTTTGAAATGAAATAAGTTTGCTAATATGGGTGATTGTCAATGGGATAATTAATGGTAGTACAACCATCAAACTAGTCAGTGGTATAAAGTACTTAAGTTGTTTTTTGAGGTATCTGTACTTGACTAATTTATATTTTTGACAACTTTTACTCCACTACATTCAACTGTGGTGCACATTCTTATTAACCCTTCTTTCTATTTAGCTTATTGCATCAATTCAGATTTTGTCCTGTGTGTGTGTTTGTGTGTGTTTCTTATGGAAACTTGTGTTTGTTCCCTTGTGTCTGTCAGTCTGGGTGAGTGTATTCCATGCTACTGTATGTTTGTGTTGTTTGTTTCCTGGTACATTGTAATGGAAAACTCCCATTGCATTAAATATTTAAATGACAATAAGGTAGTTCTATTCCCTGTGATTTGGGTTTAGGCTCAAGTTGCTGTCTGTGTGGTTCACTTGACGTTCTAGCAGTTTATAGTATCAGTAGGGATGTTGTACCTTTCACAACAATCTAGCTCAGTGGTGCTCAAACACCTGATTACACTAATCAAGGTAATTCCTTTTGATGACTTGCTGATTACTTCATTAGTTGAATGAGGAAGGTATCTGCACACCATGCAGCTCTCCAATGACCACTGAGCTGACTGTTCTAATGCACTGAGCTGACTGTTCTAATGCACTAACTGACTGTTCTAATGCACTGAGCTGACTGTTCTAATGCACTGAGCTGACTGTTCTAATGCACTAACTGACTGTTCTAATGCACTAACTGACTGTTCTAATGCACTAACTGACTGTTCTAATGCACTGAGCTGACTGTTCTAATGCACTAACTGACTGTTCTAATGCACTAACTGACTGTTCTAATGCACTGAGCTGACTGTTCTAATGCACTAACTGACTGTTCTAATGCACTAACTGACTGTTCTAATGCACTGAGCTGACTGTTCTAATGCACTAACTGACTGTTCTAATGCACTAACTGACTGTTCTAATGCACTGAGCTGACTGTTCTAATGCACTAACTGACTGTTCTAATGCACTAACTGACTGTTCTAATGCACTAACTGACTGTTCTAATGCACTGAGCTGACTGTTCTAATGCACTAACTGACTGTTCTAATGCACTAACTGACTGTTCTAATGCACTGAGCTGACTGTTCTAATGCACTAACTGACTGTTCTAATGCACTAACTGACTGTTCTAATGCACTGAGCTGACTGTTCTAATGCACTAACTGACTGTTCTAATGCACTAACTGACTGTTCTAATGCACTGAGCTGACTGTTCTAATGCACTAACTGACTGTTCTAATGCACTAACTGACTGTTCTAATGCACTAACTGACTGTTCTAATGCACTAACTGACTGTTCTAATGCACTAACTGACTGTTCTAATGCACTAACTGACTGTTCTAATGCACTGAGCTGACTGTTCTAATGCACTAACTGACTGTTCTAATGCACTAACTGACTGTTCTAATGCACTAACTGACTGTTCTAATGCACTAACTGACTGTTCTAATGCACTAACTGACTGTTCTAATGCACTAACTGACTGTTCTAATGCACTGAGCTGACTGTTCTAATGCACTAACTGCTGTAGTTTAATAGCTGCTCAAAGATTTTCACAGGAGGCTATGTCTCTAAAGGAATGTCAAAAGGAAATCTATAGTTGGTTGTGTTCTAGCAATTTAAGGTGTTTGTTCCAAGTGTTCTAGATGTTGGTTCTAACAGTTTTAGCTGTTGGTTCTGAGTGTTCTAAATATTGGTTCTAAGTGTTCTAGCAGTTGGTTTTAAGTGTGTTGTTCTCTTGTCCCCAGACCCACACCATCTTCTCTCTGCTTGGGTTGGACCATGCCTATGTCACCAGCATCGGACGACTCATTGGAGTGGTGTCCCTCAAAGAGGTGAGTGACACGGATCACCTGAAGTTGACCACATCAACATGACACTGTCCCATCATCATCATCACTTACAGCATCATGACAGCCACCATCATCATAACAATGTCCATCATCATCATCATCTTCTTCACTGTCACAATCATCTGCATAATGTAACATTATGACTATAACTACTGTTCCTTGAAGCAGGGGGGGTGTCGCACTCTTGAGACTTCGGTTGAAGGAACTAAAACCAGGCCTGACAAGGCCAATGAAATCCGCGCCTCGCTGGTGATAAGTGTGAGGCTCGGATTAATTGCTTCAATTGAATACCGCTCTTCACCGAGCCCAGGAACGTGTGGTGTGGGGCCAAACAGGAGTTGTACCTTGTTTCCCTTCTTCAGGGAACAGTAGTTATAGTGATAACCAATGTTCCCTCACATTGTTGGGGTCACTGAGAAAATGTTAGGTCTTGTGAACGGAAACTTGAACATTGTGAGAATTTTGTGCATCTTCCGGCGCACATTTACAGTGAACACTGAGGCTGTACCCTTACAGTTTTAGACAGTAGCCAATAAGATATTGTAGCTATTTGAGCATAGTGTAGGCCCACCAACAAAACCAATGGAGCAAATCACATAGCATTATCACATGGAAATAGCTTTTGATTTCTATGATATAGCCTACAGTAGCCTATATGTGGTGTTCAATTCAGACCTGCATTGCATGAGACTTCTAAAAAGTTTTTACATTATGAAGGGCTTGACATTCATTCATAATTCTTTACTTGGCCTGTAACACCATGGGCCAAATAGGTGACTGTAAATTTCATTGTATTGTGTTGTATGATGCAAAAAACACTTTACAAAAAACAATGAATTATTATTACCATACAGATAATTATTATTACCTTAAGCCTGTCTCTAAATATAACACTGCCCCTTTAATTAAGACTTAAGCTTTTTACCTGACTGTTTTTTAAAGACAGCTTGAAACGTGCTCTTGTGGGAAGCAGTAATTCCCCATTGTTGACCTATAAAACTCGTCTAATAACTCGCTAACTAGCAAAGAATGTCAACAAATGCGCACACGCGTGGCTCTGATATGAACAGAAAAACGCATTCACTCGCGGGGTATTGAAAGTCTGCCAAAATAATTCTACTCCGTTGCGGTCTGTCTCTGCTACAAATCACAGACTCAATCTTGCAGAGTTAGATTTGTTTTTGTTTGTTGCGTTGAAAAGGGGCTGATATAATGTTGATTTGATCACAGAAAAAAATATCTATATAGTACAAACTCAGTGAAGTTCAATCTCTTGAGTCTCTGCGCGACATGGCATTTAGGCCACGCAGCAGTCCTTGGAGGAAGTGCGCAGCCGCTCACGCCCGCAGTTTAGAGGGAACCTTGGTCATAAATTACATATGCTTTCAGTCCAACGCTCTAACCACTAGGCTACCTGCCGCCCCACTCTTCTGGGAAGGCTTTCCACTAGATGTTGGAACATTGCTGCGGGAACTTTCTTCCATTCAGCAGCGAGCATTAGTGAGGTTGGGCACTGATATTGGGCAATTCTGTATGGATCTCGCCTTGTGCAAGGGGGGCATTGTCATGCTGAAACAGGAAAGGACCTTCCCCAAACTGTTGCCACAAAGTTGGAAGCACAGAATTGTCTTGAATGTCATTGTATACTGTAGCGTTAAGATTTCCCTTCACTGGAACTAAGGGGCCTAGCTCAAACCATGAAAAACAGCCCCAGACCATTACTCCTCCTCCACCAAACTTTACAGAAAGGCACTATGCATCCGGGCAGGTAGCATTCTCCTGGCATCCGCCAAACCCAGATTTGTCCGTCAGGACTGCCAAGTGGTGAAGCATGATTCATCACTCCAGAGAATGTGTTTCCACTGCTCCAGAGTCCAATGGCGGCAAGCTTTACACCACTCAAGCCGACGCTTGGCATTGCACATGGTGATCTTAGGCTTGTGTGCGGCTGTTCGGCCATGGAAACCCATTTCATGAATTCCCCGACGAACGGTTCTTGTGCTGACATTGCTTCCAGATGAAGTTTGGAACTCAGTAGTGAGTGTTGCAACTGAGGACAGATGATTTTTACGCCCTTCAATGGTCACGTTCTGTGAGTTAGTGTGTCCTACCACTTTGCTGCTGAGCCATTGTTGCTCCTAGACGTTTCCACTTCACAATAACAGCGCTTACAGTTGACCGCGGCAGCTCTAGCAGGGCAGACATTTGACGAACTGAAAGGTGGCATACTATGACGGTGCAACGTTGAAAGTCAATGGAGATTGCATGGCTGTGTGCTGGGTTTTATACACCTATCAGCAACGGATGTGGCTTAAATAGCCAAATCCACTAATTTGAAGGGAATCCACATACTTTTGGCCATGTAGTGTATGTTGTACCGAAGTTGACTGACTGAAAGGGAACTGTCACCACCATCACACACACAGTCCGCATTAATGAGCTCGGCTCTTTCCGGCCCTTCAATTGGTGACAGACAGCGAGACAAATGACTGGTTAATGTTCCTTACAGTCTCTCTTCTTGTTCTTTCTCTCTCTCACTCTCTTGCTCTCTTCACAAACAAAACAGAAAGAAGCACTCTGTCTTTGTGAATTGGCTGTAAAACGGGAGATTGGTGCTAAGCACAGTGTTGTTCACTGGCTGACATTTAGGCCTTTTATTTGGTATTAGACAAGCAGACAAAAACAGCAGTGAGATGAGCCTGTCCTCCCCTCGCCTCCTCTCCTCGCCTCTTGTCTCTGTCACACAGTACTACTGCATTCAGCTCTCCTTATGCCTCCTAATAACTGGATACAATGGGAGGGTGTGTGTGCAACCTGTGTCTCTGCTTAGAAACAGCTGTTTCCAAGACATCTGGCATTGTTGGGGAAGGAGAGGGATGGAGTGTATGACATGATGTCTGATCAGGGCTATTGTTTAGTCAAATAAATGTTGAGTTTCATAACCATAAAATGTGTCTGCCTTTACTTTATTATAGGCTTGGGCAGTAACCTGATTGTCATACCAACCTTGTGCCATACCGGGATATTCGGTAATACCCCACTGAGCCTTTGTAATCCGATGGGTTAGCAATGCTAACAAGTACATGTCAAATCCAATAGAGAATGCTAATGAGCGCATTGCGAACATTTTATAGTCTCTGAACTAAAGTATTTGCAGGACAGACCACCTAGCTCATAAAGTTATACAAGTAACAAAAAAATGCTATTCACATTTTGCTGCACAAAATCTATATTAAACAGCAAGGCTCTTGATCCAGGAGGGAATTCTCTGCTGTTACCAAGAGAAACTTGATTTTGGAAAAAGCTCACTACGTAGCTAGATAGCTAACTAGCTACTTAGTTTGCAAACCAAATGCACACAAGCAGAGCATTTAACACATTTTAGACAGTTAACTTAATAGTTCTAAGATATCTAGCTGGCAAACATTTAGTTGTGAATTCCATACTGTACTAGATTGTAACACTGTCGCTGTACAAGGCTGTAGTGGAGCAGGTTGAGAGCTTCAAGTTCCTTGGTGTCCACATCACCAACAAACTAACATGGTCCAAGCATACCAAGACAGTCGTAAAGCGGGCACGACAAAACCTATTCCCCCTCAGGAGACTGAAAATATTTGGCATGAGTCCTCAACCATGATCCTCAACCTGTTCCTACAGCTGCACCATTGAGAGCATCCTGACTGGTTGCATCACTGGCTGGTATGACCGCAAGGCACTACAGAGGGTAGTGTGTAAGGCCCAATACATCACTGGGGCCAAGCTTCCTGCCATCCAGGACTGTTATACCAGGTGGTGTCAAAGAAAGGCCCTAAAAATGTTCAAAGACTCCAGCCACGCTAGTCATAGACTGTTCTCTCTGCTACCGCACGGCAAGTGGTACCGGAGCACCAAGTCTAGGTCCCAAAGACTTCTAAACAGCTTCTACCCCCAAGCCATAAGACTCCTTAACATCTAATCAAATGGCTACCCAGACTATTTGCATTGCCTCCTTTTACACTGCTGCTACTTTCTGTTATTATCTATGCATAGTCACTTTAATAACTCTACCTACATGTACATATTACCTCAATTACCTCGACTGACCGGTGCCCCCGCACATTGACTCTGTACCAGTACCCCCTGTATATAGCCTCGCTGTTGTTATTTTACTGCTGCTCTTTACTGTTTTAGGTATTTTTCTTAAAACTGCATTGTTGCTTAAGGGCTTGTAAGCATTTCACTGTCAGGTCTACACCTGTTGTATTTGGCGCATGTGACAAATAAAAATGTATTTGATTTGATTACCTGGCACGTGCTACACAACAGTGAGTGACTCAGGCTCCGGTCTCTCGTAGCTGTGTGCTTGTAAACAAACACCATGTGACATGTGACTGGAGACTACTGTAAGCTTCATAATAATGTGACAGGTAAAATGAAGAACTCAATCTTCTTTATCTCTTAATGTATTGCACAAGTTGACTGCAGGTATTTACTTAAAGTAGCTACAAATATTCACATTTATTTAAAGAAATAGTTTAAACGATATTGACGGTATTGAATAACCATCCCGTGGCCATTTCCAAATACCCCGGTATATGGTATATGGTATATGGAATATGGTATATGGTATATGGCCCAAGCCTACTTTATTACCATGGTACAGTAGCATAGCCACACTCCTTATAGTATCACCTAGAAACACCATAGCAACCACCCTGTAATATCGCCATGGTTAAACGTCACCATTCTGCTTTGGTCTACACTTCCCTAACACTGTCGGAGTACAGATTGAACTGTACTCTCTGGTACTAAGCCTTACTTATTTTCAATACCAAATTGACTGGTACTCCATAACTGTGACCCTTAGTCCCTAAGTGTCAGTGTACAGGCTAGGGGTCTGATTGGGCAAGTCTCTTGACCTTTGTTGACTGATTCTTCCTGTATTATCTCTGTAGCTGCGGAAGGCCATCGAGGGTTCTGTGGCGGTGAAGGGGGTGAAGGTGCGCCCCCCTCTGTCCAGTTTCCGGGACAGCGGCACCAGCGGCACCAGCAGCAGCAATAGTGAGAACGAAGCCACAGAGCTCCACAAGCTGTGGGACCGCCACAAGTCCATGTCCCTCCCCCGGGAGCACCTGGCCTCCGACTCTGATGAGAAGTCCCAGTGAGGGGGATGGGGACAGGGGGATGTTGACAGGGGGATGAGGATGGTGACAGGGGGATGGGGACAGGTGGATGGGATGGTGACGGGTGTGTTGGAGGATAGAGGAGTATGAGGAGCATAGATCCCCCACCCCGCCTCAAAACCACAACCGATGCTGCAACCTCAGGGCTTGGATCAATACTAAATTCTGGAAAATCTCTCCTCCTCCTCTCCTAACCTTCCTCTCCATTCCTCTCTTCCTCTTCCTCTCTCTCCTTTACCCCTCCTCCCAGTGGGCTTTTGGGCCCTGCACTTACTCAACTCTTGATGCTGAGGGATGGACTCTGCTCCTGCCCCAACCAGAACAGAAGAGATCTGGGTGTTAGGGAGGGGAGAGGAGTGTCACTGCTTAACAAAGGTGGTCAGAACAAAATGTATAGAATGTGGTTTGACTATAAAAGGGATTGCATTTTTATTATTTTTTATAGCGACTTGGGTATTGGTGAGGAAATGTTCAAAGTTTGTTTTCATTTTGTGGACCAGTAAACATTTCTTTCTGACCAGTCTTCCATATACAGACGGTTCTACGGTGATAAGAAGATAGGCTTGTGTACCGGTAAGGATGTGAGTGTGTGTATTGATGCATGGACCTATTGGTTTGTATGTATTTACACGAAGAAGGTAGCGAAACAAACCACCTGCTTTAATTCCTTTGTGATTTGAATCTTCTTATCAGACACATTTCAGTCTTATCATTCCAGCTCTGTTCTACTTTGTTCCCATCTGGTTGAGTGACCTGGAACTGGAAATAAGTATGGAGGTAGCCTAGCGGTTAGAGCGTTGTGCTAGTGACCGAAACGTCGCTGGTTCAAATACCCGAGCCGACAGGGTGAAACATCTGTCTGTGCCCTTGAGCAAGACACTTAACCCTACTTTTCTCCCAGGGTACTGTACTACTATGGCTGACCCGGTAAAACAACACATTTCACTCTACCTATCCAGTGTATGGGACGATGCAACAGCTTTATTTTTGTTTTATTTTTTGTCCTTGCTTCTATAGAAAGAACCACATACTGTTCTGGTCATTGGGAAACATATTCACCACTCGCTCTCTCTCTCGCTCTCTCTCTCTCTCGGTCTCTCTCTCTCTATCCCTCTACTTTTTTCTGTGTTGCATTTGTGAGTGAGTCTGGGTGAGAGAATAGTCTACTCTATGCAAACAGATGTACAGTATGTATGTAGAAATTCTGTAGAATGGTGAAAGCATGTGTAAACACATTACCTTTCAGCATGCTTTAACATACGTGCTAACATACGTACAGTATGTATGTAGGAATTCTGTAGAATGGTGAAAGCATGTGTAAACACATTACCTTTCAGCATGCTTTAACATACGTGTTAACTCCTTTAAGAAAACACGGCTTCAAACACACACATACACACACACAGGTTTTAATAAGAGCCAGTCTGCACACTCCAAGAGAAGAGGGTTTTCTCTAAATATAGCTCTTAATAACCCTGACTGAGTGTGTTGGGCTAGGGAGGGAGGGAGGGAGGAAGAGAGGAAAAAGGAACGGGTGAAGAGAGAGTGAATGGACGGCTGAAAGATGACAGGATGAAAGCTTTTCAGTTATCTAATCTCCTGCTTTAGGGTGTTTTTCTTCAATCAAACCCAGGGTAGCTTTCTGGTTGGCCAACTTCACATCCCCGCTGTATATGTCCATTGTCCAGTAACACTAGGATGATCAGAGTAGGGTCAGACCCAGACCACATATAGCCAGTTTGATTAATGCTGTAAGGTAGCCAACTGACTGAAACTAGATATCTGAACTAACTGTCCAATGACAAACACTATAGCCCATCCATACTGACCAATAAGAAACCATCAGCATTACCGATCAGTGTTCTATACATAACCAATGATAAAGCACTCCATTCCTGCTACAGTATGACTTATCAATAGGCCTACTGATGTATAGAGCAGCCTAGAGAAGGTCTAGTTAGAGGGTTAGTCTGACCTCTGTGCTTTTTACTTATTCATGTATTTTCCTCACGACAGTCTCTGGCTTAATGTGCTGCATGGTTTCCTTAGTCATTTGAATGTATTTAACTTTTAATTATGTTTCGCTTGGTGAAAGACGCTCCATACTGCACAAGCCCAGTGTGCAGCTTCCAATCAGATCTCACACACTCCCTCAATGAATTGTGGGTCAAAATATATATATACAGTATATATATATATTTTGTTAGTTTGGCAACTAGTCGTTTTCTTTCCGTCTTTCTTGCTCTCTCGCTCTTTCTCTCTCTCTCTATGATTGATTATCAGGCAGGGTTCATTTTGTGTCATCTTTCTTCCTCTCTACTTTGTAATGTTTGCACTGAAAGGCCTGATGCCTCTGAAAAGGACTGAGCAGAGTCACTTCCTGTGTCAAACACTTCTTCCACCTGCAGTTGTTGTTATTTTGATTTTACTGCTGTTTTCTGCCAGCGACGTCAAGATTTCTCCTCACATATGCAAGCTGAGTGCATCTGACTGGTTATACACATTCAGGTGCCTTATTCAGTGCCACATTGAACAAAGTACACACACACACATACACACATACTGACATTTCAACCACCTGGATGTGTTATTGCATGAAAAGGTTTTATTTTCATAAAAGAAAAGACACACACTAACCTCTTCAGACTGACATGTCCATCCTCACATGCCGAGATAGGCACTCACACACCTTGAGTGACAGCATGGCTTTGCATGAAGGAGTGCATGTGACTTTGAAGGCTGTGTTTTTATATTGTTAGAATTATGACCAGAAAAAGATTGAAAATATGATGAGAAATATGCTCTTGTGTATATCATTTTAATGGACAATGTCATGATGATGATGATGGCTATTTGTTAAATATGTTGTTTTTATCCTACTTTATTTAGTCTTTCTCATTGAATTAATTTTGATCTAGGTTTGATTGGCATCATGCATTCATACAATGAGCGTTATTCTTGACTTATTTTGGGAAAGGGGACAGGGCTTTTTGGGGATGCGTGAATTTAAAACTTTGCTATAGGTTTACAGATGTAATATATTTAACATATCATGGCTGTAATATATGATCATTGCTATCTATCAAGTTGCTTTTCCTGCAACTCCTTTTAGTTTTTGTTGCATATTGCTCTTCCATGTCTGATTGTTATAAAAAGGTCCAATGCTCAATGTTTTTCCAGCCTTGCAGCATGTCCCCAACATTTCTACATTGTTTATATATGTAATTTGTATAATGCAAGTAACACTATAACGCTAGCAGAATGAGACCCACTCCCTGAAGTAGCAGGCACATTTAAGGAATGTTTAAAGTACCCATGGGTGTTCTAATGCCCTGTGGTCCGTATGACATTATCATTTCACAAGTGCCTACATCATCTCAGGCCTCTGCATGGTAACAGGGGTAGGATAGCTTCTCTCTGTAAATTAATGTGATACATTTAAGGGATAGTAATGTCTACCCATGTCTCTGCATTTGATAGTAGTCATTCACACACACACACACACACACACACACACACACACACACACACACACACACACACACACACACACACACACACACACACACACACACTAAAGACATACACACACAGAGGAGGATAATGTGTCAGTGCAGCGTGCAATTATCCCTAATCACCACGGCAACTCGCCGTTGTCATTCCCCAAGCTAGTTGAAGGGACCAGTGAAAATACACACGTTTGATTTGCTTTAGTTTTCATTATTTTGTGTTTCTCTGAAGTCACTCTCCTTATTTTCCCTGTCCTTTCTTTATGACATCTCATTTGCTACCAGATAGATATAGTAGGGCAGGTACATATTTATTAATAGGTTTTAATCAAAATAGAAGAAGAACCTGTGATTTGTTTTTTATTATTTCTATTTGAATTATTAGGTAATCAACTTGTGCAATAACGATTGTTCATCTCACTTTCTAACCAGATTTTAATCTATGACTTGACATGAATGCGAGAACCTTATTTTTGTAAAGAAAATGAAAAATGTAAAACAATATGTATGTATAAGAGGGAAACTAATGAACGCACAGGTGTGCGTGTGTAGACCTAAGGAAAGAAGGATGGTGTGTGTGTGTGTGGGATGACACGCACACACTGTCTGTTTGGTCCCAGGCCATTTCTGGATTCTGCTGCTTGTACTGTAGCTGTCTGACTCTGGACTGTATGATGTGTTATAGGCCCATTACGGAAACCCATTGGGGTCAAACCAGACAGAGCTTAACAAGTCCAGTGCTATTTTTCACAAGAACAAATAAAACAATGTTTTGTATATCAGGGATGAATAAAGAGATTTTAACAAATGGCAGTCTGGAGTCTTGATTATCCTAAAATCTTCCTTTCCCTCGTCCCTCTTTTTCTCTCATCCTCCTCTCCTCCCAAGAAGCTGTAGAACAGCAACTGTGTTTTTTTTCTATCGCTCTCTCGTTCTTTCCCTCGGGTGTGTTTGTTGTTAAAAACAAATCTGTTTTTCGGAGTGAAATACCATCTGTACTGAATTGGGCAGATAAATGCTTAATTATAGCTAAATGTGTTCATTCATTAGGTGGGCTTCTCTATCCCTTGGCGGATTTCAGGTGTGAAAAGTATACCTTTCTCCCTGTAGAGTCTATCATCTGTGTCTGTGTTCCAGACAGCTGTGCAGTAGAGTAGAATGTGTTTTAAACTGCCCTGTCTCTGCTGTTCCAGATGAGATTAGAGTCCTGTCTCTGACGCCTTTGTTCTGAATTTTGTCCCAGTGTAATCTATAATCCCTGTAATCTGACCAACAGTCAACACTGCAATCTGAGATGAGACCCAACACTGCCCAATCCTGTTAGAGATTTGGATTATTCATGTCTGTCTGTATGTGTGTGAAAGAAACCGAGAGTAAGTGTATGTTGGAGAGAAAATGGTCCAATCTGTATTTTTTACCAATTTTCTGTAATTTAATGCCATACGAGTACGAGTTTGTATTGCTTGATGGAGGTGTTAGTGCCGGTGCTAGTCCTTGATGGAGGTGCCGGTGCTAGTCCTTGATGGAGGTGGTGGTGCTAGTCCTTGATGGAGGTGCCGGTGCTAGTCCTTGATGGAGGTGCCGGTGCTAGTCCTTGATGGAGGTGGTGGTGCTAGTCCTTGATGGAGGTGCCGGTGCTAGTCCTTGATGGAGGTGGTGGTGCCGGCGCTAGTCCTTTATGGAGGTGCCGGTGCTAGTCCTTGATGGAGGTGCCGGTGCTAGTCCTTGATGGAGGTGCCGGTGCTAGTCCTTGATGGAGGTGGTGGTGCTAGTCCTTGATGGAGGTGCTGGTGCTAGTCCTTGATGGAGGTGGTGGTGCCGGTGCTAGCTGGTGCTAGTCCTTGACAGGGGTGGAAAAAGTACTCAATTTTCATACTTGACTAAAAGTATAGATACCTTAATAGAAAGTTACTCCAGTAAATAAATCAGCCAGTAAAATACTACTTGAGTTAAAGTCCCAAAGTATTTGGTTTTAAATATACTTAAGTATCAAAAGTAAATGTAAATGCTATCAAATGCTATCAAAAGTATCAATCATTTGAAATTCCATATATTAAGCAAAGCAGATGGCACCATTTTCTTGTTTTTAAAATGTATGGATAGCCAGGGGCACACTCCCACACTCAGACATTATTTACAAAAGATGCATTTGTGTTTAGTGAGTCCGCCAGGCCGGAGGCAGTAGGGATGACCACGTGTTCTCTTGATAAGTACTTGAATTTGATCATTGCCCTGTCCTGAAAAGCATTCCAAATATAATGAGTACTTTTGGTTGTCAGGGAAAATGTATGGAGTAAGAAGTACAATATTTTCTTTAGGAATGTAGTAAAGTAAAAGTTTAAAAAAAATATATAAAGTAAAGTACAGATACCCCCAAAAACTCCTTAAGTAGTACTTTAAAGTATTTTTACTTGAGTACTTTACACCACTGGTCCTTGATGGAGGTGGTGGTGCCGGAGCTGCTATTCCTTGGAGGTGACGATGCTAGTCCTTGATGGAGGTGGTGGTGCCGATGCTAGTCCTTGATGGAGGTGGTGGTGCTAGTCCTTGATGGGGGTGGTCGTGCTAGTCCTTGATGGAGGTGGTGGTGCTAGTCCTTGATGGAGGTGGTGGTGCCGGTGCTAGTCCTTGATGGAGGTGGTGGTGCTAGTCCTCGATGGAGGTGGTAGTCCTTGATGGAGGTGGTGGTGCTAGTCCTTGATGGAGGTGGTGGTGCCGGTGCTAGTCCTTGATGGAGGTGGTGGTGCTAGTCCTCGATGGAGGTGGTAGTCCTTGATGGAGGTGGTGGTGCCGGTGCCAGTCCTTGATAGAGGTGGCGGTGCCGGAGCTGCTAGTCCTTGGAGGTGCCGGTGCTACTCCTAGATGGAGGTGCCGGTGCTAGTCCTTGATGGAGGTGGTGGTGCTAGTCCTTGATGGAGGTGCCGTTGCTAGTCCTTGATGGAGGTGGTGGTGCTACTCCTTGATGGAGGTGGTGGTACTAGTCCTTGATGGAGATGGTGGTGCCGTTGCTACTCCTTGATGGAGGTGGTGGTGCCGTTGCTAGTCCTTGATGGAGGTGGTGGTGCTAGTCCTTGATGGAGGTGGTGGTGCCGTTGCTAGTCCTTGATGGAGGTGGTGGTGCTAGTCCTTGATGGAGGTGGTGGTGCCGTTGCTAGTCCTTGATGGAGGTGCCGGTGCTAGTCCTTGATGGAGGTGGTGGTACTAGTCCTTGATGGAGATGGTGGTGCCGTTGCTACTCCTTGATGGAGGTGGTGGTGCTAGTCCTTGATGGAGGTGGTGGTGCCGTTGCTAGTCCTTGATGGAGATGGTGGTGCTAGTCCTTGATGGAGGTGGTGGTGCCGTTGCTAGTCCTTGATGGAGGTGGTGGTACTAGTCCTTGATGGAGATGGTGGTGCCGTTGCTACTCCTTGATGGAGGTGGTGGTGCTAGTCCTTGATGGAGGTGGTGGTGCCGTTGCTAGTCCTTGATGGAGATGGTGGTGCTAGTCCTTGATGGAGGTGGTGGTGCTACTCCTTGATGGAGGTGGTGGTGCTAGTTCTTGATGGAGGTGGTGGTGCCGTTGCTAATCCTTGATACATTTTACATTTACGTCATTTAGCAGACGCTCTTATCCAGAGCGACTTACAGTAGAGTGCATACATTTTATTACATTTTTACATACTGAGACAAGGATATCCCTACCGGCCAAACCCTCCCTAACCCGGACGACGCTATGCCAATTGTGCGTCGTCCCACGGACCTCCCGGTTGCGGCCGGCTGCAACAGAGCCTGGGCGCGAACCCAGAGACTCTGGTGGCGCAGCTAGCACTGCGATACAGTGCCCTAGACCACTGCGCCACCCGGGAGGTTGATGGAGGTGGTGGTGCAAGTCCTTGATGCAGTTGGTGGTGCCGGTGCCGTTCCTTGCTGGAACTGCTGTACACGTTCTCAACACAATCACTTTGAGTTTCGTCTCCTGTCCAAGGCAATGTGGACTTCATATTGATTAATAATACACTAAGGTGTCACAGTAAAAGTCCTCCTCCCCAGCTCGACAGAGAGATCATACATTTATTCATTCAACAACAATCAACATCAACACCTAAACAAACAAATAAAACATATACTGAAATCAAATCATCCCATTTGGGAGCTTCAGCACCTCCATAGTGGAGGTCCTCCTGACTCTGGCCACCAGCATGCCCTCAGGGGTCAGCGTGCCACTGACCGACAGGGCGTCCATGTCCTCCAAGAGCATGGTCTTGGGGGAATATAATGAAGGGGATAGTGAAAAAAGGGTGAGAAACTGAAGTAGAGAGAGGTCCGTACACACAGATCTACTATCTTCCATCTCTCTGTTGTCGCACAGTAGCAGGAAATGCAAATTGTAGTGTATTCAAGGTTTAAAAGGCTTCTAAAGTTTGTAATTTCCACTTAAAAATGTCAGACTTTATTTGCCCTTGGCCAAAAGGCCAAAAGGTGAGCCACTTTCTTATGACTGGTTATCTTGAGTTGACAAAAGTAACCTCGCTAACTCCTCAAACCTGCTACGTAGTATACCGCTCTCCACAAACTCGAGCCCCTTTTATAGCCGGTGCTAACCTTTGTCCCGATTGTGTCCACATGCTGATTGTTCCCACATTTGCAGACAGGTGTAGATGATCAAAATACACATTATGATCTGATTGTGATCAGATCTTCCTGCCCACCTGAAGGAGGTATTTAGGCACACATTGTGTCTGGATACCTCACAAGTGTAAATGGATCTGGACAGTGAAACTGTTTAAATCATCCTTATTCCACTAAAATCACTGATCTATGACACACGTATTAAAATAAATAAATCGATATTTTTTTTAAAGAATATCTGTCAAATAATTTTCGTACAGGGAGGGACCAGGAAGTCTGGTCACAATGCGGACACAGAGGACGAATAAGAGACACATTTGAATACCATGTGTAGATGATTAATATTACGAAGAATTTGTCAGTAGAGATTGGACCAAGCCTCCCTGTCATATAAATGTTGATACCAAAGACTTACTCATAAATGTTAAGTATTTTTGTTCTTGAAACTTTTTCTTTAAAAACTTGTATGTATTTTCTATGTAAGACAGAGAACATTGTGAAAGTAAGCACATTCATATTTCTTGATATATTTCACAATATTGTTTAATATTCCTTTTGATTTGGCTGATTAGACATCCAGTAGCGTCACACAGTCCATAAACACAGTCTTTAAAGCGATCGTTATAATTTTATGAAGTGGTGAGAATCACAGAGTCTCATAGACACTCCATATTGTATGTTTATGGCTCTGAGGGAGCTCCTTTAGTTTTATATTCCCTCTTTGACATTTTAGCACCTATGAGAGTTTCACTGTCTCGACACTGTCCAACACACAGGCCCCTCTTATTGCCTTTTAGAGCACTTTAGCAAAGACACTGGGGATGGGCTGGAGCCACAATGGCAGTTCATACACTCTGACCGTGAGACTTTACAGTAGACATCTCCCACTGTTATGGTTCATTATCTTGTTTGAGATATTGCTTTTTGTACCAGCATACATGTAACTGCCACCATCTCTAGCACCTTCTGAGTCGTTTCACAAATACTTATTGGTATTTTAAATAGAAATTGTGCACCAATATTGAATTTTAAAAGCCTGTTATCAGTGCCCTATAATATAAATCACATGGAAAATATAATAAATTACATATTTTATGTAAATAAAGATTTGCTAAAGTGCCAAAAATCAGCATTTTGACATGTCCCACTTCATGTTTTTCTGACTTCTAGGAAGATTTGAACCCACTTCCCCATCTTTGTAAAGCCCTTGTTGTTCTGTTGCTTTGACAAAGTCATTTATTAAGATGATTCTTTTATTTTGTGTAATCAGTGATTCATTTACATTTGTCTTTCATTTAAAGGACAAGTTCACTTTTTTAAGTAATGGCATGTTATAATTGTTTTCAGACACGTTTTCAGACACCACCAGCAATGGACTTACTCCGACTGCAGTATGGGGTAAGATGAGTGTGAGCATGCCCATGTCATTTCAGTGTGTGAGCATACGCTCTGTGTGTTTTTGGAGTCTTTGTTTCTGTTTCGTCCATGCTCCCATGCTGCAGAACGAGCCTGGGGAAGTGTATCGCTGGTGGGGTAAGTTTCTCAAAACCAAGTGAAATTGCAAAACAAGTGTCTGTACACTTCTATAAAATGCCATTTAATTCAAAAATGTAGATTTGGTTAAAAAAAGTGATCTTGACCTTTAAATGTCAAGCCTACTACTTCAACAACTCTTGTTTTAATATGGTAAAACAAATCATAGTGTAAAAGCAGGAGAGAAGGTTCTACTCTTTTTGTGGTAGAAAACTGAACGTGTTGAACATAACTAGTCAAACCAGTTACCCATTGATAGATGGGCTAGACATTTTTTAACAAGTTACATTTTTTAGGTTAAGCTTGCAACTCAATTTTTACCTAGTCAGCTCGGGATTCAAACCAGTGACCTTTCTTTTACTGTCCCAGTGCTCTTAATCGCTCATAACCACTAGGCTACCTGTCACTACCTTTCACCCAAGGTGTAGGAGCCTGGTCCTGGGTAGCTCCCGCTCAGTTTAACCACCGCTTACCGTTGTTACTCTACCCAAACCCCCCACTCACCTGGGTACCCGTACCCTTGTGGTGTCGGCTGAAAGGGTGCCAGACAGGGGGGATACATCACTCTCCTCTCCAAACAGGCTTTGAGGGTCCCACCACTGCTGCCTCCTGGAAGGGCTCAAACAGGGGGTCCGCCACCCCACCACCAGACCCCTCTGACCAGTACGTGCTGGAACTGCTGTAGCGGGCTGATGAGCGGTACGAGGAAGAGGAGGAACAGCTGGATGAAAAGCTGGTCAGAGCCATGGTGAGAAGTGGTGTCTAAAACACACACACACTCTGAGGTTCTTTTACTACTAAGTTCTTGACAAAGCTGGTGGCACTGTTGTCATTTAGAATCAGCCCAGACACACTTCAGAAGTCAGTCATTTATTTTTCCCACTGCACACACACACTGACATTGAGCTCTCTGCTGTCTGTCTGGGTGTAATTTAACAAAGGCCCAAAGCATTCTGGTAAAGAGGTGTGCTGTGGCCCCAACGTGTAGCCGTCTTTTCTCCTTACAAGGTGGTGTGTCTAGCAATGGTGCCAGGAATAAGTGTAAAAGAAATAAGAAGTGAATCCCTCCAAACTCACACACAACCCTAAGTGACATAGAGATTAGTCAGCCAAGGGGTGCGCTCAGAGATGTTTTAGGTATGCGGTCAGAGATAACAGAAAGGGAACAACAGTTTGAAAAGGTTGTGGGAACGTTGTGCGAACGTTGCTTTGTAACTGTCTTCTGTCCTGCTGAAAGATTATTGTATGAAATGCTTCTACGCACTTTATGCCAATACTTTATGCCAGTTCTTTATGCCAGTACAAAGCTGTTGACTTGTTTATGTATCTCTATTAACTGTTACATTAGCATCTTGGATTACATTTGGGGAAATGTTTTCATGTGAATCATATGCATTAGTCATTGAAATCATTCTATAAAATGTCCATGAAGACAAGTTAGTATCAAACTGTAACACATATGGTATGTTGTATTGATTGAGAGATGAAAACAGTTTTCCCCCTATAGGAACTGACCCTTTCTTAACACCATTCCCCACAAGAAAATGGCAGTCAGTGTTACTCTATGATAAAAAATAGCATTGTGTGTGTGTGTGTGTGTGTGTGTGTGTGTGTGTGTGTGTGTGGGGGGGTGTGGGTGTGGGTGTGGGTGTGTGGGTGTGTGTGTTACAGGGGTGAGGTAAGTGAGTTCTGTCCTTTTCAGAGGTAGTCATTTTATTTATATTATTTAACCTTTATTTAACTCGGCAAGCCAGTTAAGAACAAATTTACAATGACGGCCTACCCCGGCCAAACCCGCCGACAGAGATGGTCACCACGCTTCAGGTCCTTAGGAAACTATGCAGTAATTCGTTTTTTATATATTATTTCTTACATTGTTAGCCAGGAAAATCTCAAGTGTTACTACATACAGCCGGGAAGAACTACTGGATATTAAAGCGATGTCAACTTACCAACATTATGACCAGGAATACAACTTTCCCGAAGAAGATCCTTTGTTCAGGCCTCCACCCTGGACATGGGATCTTATCCCAGAGGCAAACCCAAAACAACGCGATCGCCGCAGGAGAGGCAAACGGAGCGGCCTACTGGTCAGACTTAGAAGGCGAGCACACCATCCACCGCTTCCGAGCATATTACTTGCCAATGTCCAATCACTAGAGAACAAGGTGGACGAAATTAGGGCTTCCAGAGAGACATCAGAGATTGTAACATTCTCTGTTTCACGGAAACATGGCTCACTTGGGAGTCGGTACAGCCACCTGGTTCCTTCACGCAACGTGCCGACAGAAACAAACAGCTCTCTGGTAAGAAGAAGGGCGAGGTTGTGGACCTTATGATTAACGACTCATGGTGTAATCATAACAACATTCAGGAACTCAAGTTATTTTGTTCACCTGACCTAAAATTCCTTACAATCAAATGCAGACCACATTATCTACCAAGAGAATTATCTTTGATTATAGTCACAGCCGTGTATATCCCCCCAAGCAGATACCTTGACGGCCCTGAAAGAACTTCACTGGACTCTATGTAAACTGGAAACCATATATCCTGAGGCTGCATTTATTGTAGCTGGGGATTTTAACAAAGCTAATCTGAGAACAAGGCTTCCTAAATTCTATCAGCATATCGAATGTGCGGCACGAGCCGGTAGCTTTCTGGACCATTGCTACTCTAACTTCCGCGATGCATACAGAGCCCTCCCCCACCCTGCCTTCGGCAAATCTGACCATGACTCCATTTTGTTATTCCCAGCCTATAGACAGAAACTAAAACAGGAAACGCCTGTGCTCAGATCTATCCAAGCCTGGTCTAACCAATCGGATTCCATGCTTCAAGATTGCTTCGATCACGTGGACTGGGATATGTTCCGTATAGCCTCAGACAACAACATTGACGTATACTCTGACTCGGTGAGCAAGTTTGTTAGCAAGTGCATCGGTGATCAAATCAAATGTATTTATATAACCCTTCTTACATTAGCTGATATCTCAAAGTGCTGTACAGAAACCCAGCCTAAAATCCCAAACAGCAAGCAATGCAGGTGTAGAAGCACGATGTGATGTTGTACCCACTGTGACTATTAAAACCTTCCCTAAACAGATACCATGGATTGATGGTAGCATTCGCGCAAAACTGAATGCGCGAACCAGCGCTTTTAATCATGGCAACTGAAATCATGACCGAATACAAACAGTGTAGCTATTCCCTCCGCAAGGCAATCAAACAAGCAAAGTGTCAGTATAGAGACAAAGTAGAGTCGCAATTCAACAGCTCAAACACAAGAAAAATGTGGCAGGGTCTACAGTCAATCACGGATTACAAAAAGAAAACCGGACTTCGACGTTTTGCTCCCAGACAAATTAAACAACTTTTTTGCTCGCTTTGAGGACAATACAGTGCCACTGACACGGCCCGCTACCAAAGCCTGTCGGCTCTCCTTCACCTTGGCCAATGTGAGTAAAACATTTAAACGTGTTAACCCTCGCAAGGCTGCCGGCCCAGATGGCATCCCTAGCCGCGTCCTGGCTGGTGTGTTTATTGACATATTTAATCAATCCCTATCCCAGTCTGCTGTGCCCACATGCTTCATGATGGCCACCATTGTCCATGTTCCCAAGAAAGCTAAGGTAACTGAACTAAATGACTATTGCCTCGTAGCACTCACTTCTGTCATCATGAAGTGCTTTGAGAGACTAGTCAAGCATCATATCACCTCCACCATACTTGTCACCCTAGACCCAATTTGCATGCCTCCCCAATAGGTCCACAGACGATGCAATCACCATCACACTGCACACTGCCCTATCCCATCTGGACAAGAGGAGTACCTATGTAAGAATGCTGTTCATTGACTACAGCTCAGCATTTAACACCACAGTACCCTCCAGACTTGTCATTAATAAGTTTGTGACCCTGGGTCTTGACCCCGCCCTGTGCAATTAGGTCCTGGACTTCCTGACGGGCCGCCCTCAGGTGGTGACGGTAAGAAACAATATCTCCACCCCGCTGATCCTCAACACTGGGGCCCCACAAGGGTGCGTTCTCAGCCCTCTCCTGTACTCCCTGTTCACCCATGACTGCATGGCCATGCACGCCTCCAATTCAATCGTTAAGTTTGCAGACGACACCACAGTGGTAGGCTTGATTACCAACAACGACGAGATGGCCTACAGGGAGTAGGTGAGGGCACTCAAAATGTAGTGGCAGGAAAATAACCTCTCACTCAACGTCAACAAAACAAAAGAGACGATCGTGGACTTCAGGAAATAGCAGAGGGAGACGGGACAGCAGTGGAGAAGGTGGAAAGTTTCAAGCTCCTCGGCGTACACGGACAAACTGAAATGGTCCACCCACACAGACAGCGTGGTGAAGAAGGCGCAGCAGCGCCTCTTCAACCTCAGGAGGCAGAAGAAATTTGGCTTGTCACCTAAAACCCTCACAAACCTTTATAGATGCACAATCAAGAGCATCCTGTCGGGCTGTATCATTGCCTGGTACGGCAACCGCTCCGCCCACAACCGTAAGGCTCTTCAGAGGGTAGTGAGGTCGGCACAACGCATCAAACTACGTGCCCTCCAGGACACCTACAGCACCCGATGTCACAGGAAGGCCAAAAAGATCATCAAGGACAACAACCACCCGAGCCACTGCCTGTTCACACCGCAATCATCCAGAAGGCGAGGTCAGTACAGGTGCATCAAAGCCGGGACCGAGAGACTGAAAAACAGCTTCTCTCTAACATAGAGATCCTGCTGCCAACATACAGACTCAAATCTGTGGCCACTAAATTTAATAAATGGATTTAATAAAGGTATCGCTAGTCACTTTAAATAACGGCACTTTAATAATGTCTACAAATCCTACATTACCCATCTCATATGTATATACTGTATTCTATACCATCTACTGCATCTTGCCTATGCCGCACGGCCATTGCTCATCCATATATTTATATGTACATATTCTTATTCATCCCTTTACATTTGTGTGTATAAGGTAGTGTTTGTGAATTTGTTAGATTACTTGTTAGATATTACTGCACTGTCGGAACTAGTTGCTACACTCGCATTAACATCTGCTAACCATGTGTATGTGACCAATAAAATTTGATTTGATGACACTGGGCCAAATGGAACTCCCGGGATCAAACCAGGGTCTGTAGTGACACCTCTAGCATTAAGATGCAGTGGCTTAGACCGCTGCGCCACCTGGGAGCCACAGATACATTCAGCAGCTTCTTGGAATCCTATGTGATTGCTAAATCCTTTCCACAAACTCTACGACATAATTCATCTTCTTTTTTTACCCATAATTCCCTCCTTCGAGTCAGGAAATCACACAATTATACCAAGTAAGAATTTCATTTTTTTTGCAAAGAACATTAAGGATAATTTATTAAGAACTTCAAATTATGCCAGGTGCAGCAAACAAAAGCCAGTCCAGTCCATTTTTTAAATCAAGTGGCAATATTCAAAGTAGTACATTCAGACAAAAGAACGAGAGAAAATAAATAAATGAGAGGAAAATAAATGAGAGAATTGTGATAAAAGATCTCTGAGGGATTAGAGGTGTGTGTGCGTGCGTGCGAGCGTGTGTGTGTGAGAGAGAGAGACTAATGGTAGAGATGAAGATTCACAGTTACCAGTAAGAGGGGCAACAGGAAGAAGTGACATGGTACTCTGGTTCTTATAGTTGTAGGTTTTGTTTCGTGGTTATCTTGCTTCTGGCGAACAGTAGGAGACTGAGTGCTCTTGGTATATTGCATCCTTTCACATATAAAGTTGTTGCATTTCATTCATGGGCTCTGTATTTCAGTTGCATTCAGACAAGGGAATTACAGCAGTCTGTGTGTATACAAGAGTGTTTTAATGTGTGTCTGTGTATGTGTATGTTTTTAGATGCATGTGTATGTGTTTAGATGTGCGTTTATGTGTGCACCAGAGCCACGACATTACCTTGGTGTCACCTCACCGCCCAGCACATAGGGAATTGTGGGTAGTTTTAATTAAGCACTGCTGTGGCGGTAGAGGCTAATGTGGGTTAAACACAGCCCAATTCTGCTCTCCCAGCTTTACTCTCTAATCTGTGAAGATTACACTATAGCTCTCCAATGAGACGTTTACAGCAGACTGCAGTTGCCTCCTAGTTCTGTATGCAGGGCCTGTAGTGTCTAGATGTTCAACAGAAAGCCTGTAGTGACTAGATGTTCAACAGAAAGCCTGTAGTGACTAGATGTTCAACAGAAAGCCTGTAGTGACTAGATGTTCAACAGAAAGCCTGTAGTGACTAGATGTTCAACAGAAAGCCTGTAGTGACTAGATGTTCAACAGAAAGCCTGTAGTGACTAGATGTTCAACAGAAAGCCTGTAGTGGCTATATGTTCAACAGAAAGCCTGTAGTGTCTAGATGTTCAACAGAAAGCCTGTAGTGACTAGATGTTCAACAGAAAGCCTGTAGTGTCTATATGTTCAACAGAAAGCCTGTAGTGGCTAGATGTTCAACAGAAAGCCTGTAGTGTCTAGATGTTCAACAGAAAGCCTGTAGTATCTAGATGTTCACCTTATGGTTGTGGGGTGCTGAGGCAGTGACTCTCCCAAGCTCAGTCCAAGAGGAAGCTAGGCTAGGGCGATGGGACCACTACAGGTTGAATATCCATATTCTACAGTGCATATCCACTCCTCCCACTCTCCACTGCCACCGTCTGTCAGAGGTTTTGATGTGTTTTTTGTCTAACGCTGCTCTCCCGGCTGTTTCTATTACACACACACACACAGAACGTCACACACACACACAACCACACACAGAGAATCTGGAGCAGTAGTGAGAGCCTCTCGCTGTGATAAGTGCCCAATGTCAGTGCTGGCCTGGAGCAACAGGCCACACACAGAACATGTGGCCTCTCTCTCTCTCTCTACAAACACACATAGGACATGCCTCGATTTCAAATCCATCTGTGCCGCACTAGGATAGAGACACTCATTCCCATTGGTTGGCGCAGTATAAATTATAGAACATTGATCCAATCACAGGACAGTGGCGCCACCCCGTTACATCACCCTCCTCTTATAGCAACCACTAGCAGCTTTTTGGGGCAATTAACCTCAAAATACTCATATTAGGTCAGAGGGGGAAGGAGAGACAGGAAAGATAGACACAAGGCAGGAAAGGAAAAAAGAAAGAAGGAGACATCTCCCATTGCTCTACGTGTCCATCAGTTGTTTTTCATCATCGCTGGCTAATTGCCTGTCGACAAAGGTAGCATTCAGCTCTGCTGTCCCCCAGTTCTATAAGAAAGGGCTCCTGTGGATGACAGGGGAGGAAGGAAGGAAGGAAGGGAAGGAGAGATAGAAGGAGAGGGAAACAGACTGAAAGGGTGAAAGTGGGAGACAGGAGATGCAGGAGAAAAAGGGACAGAAACAGAGAGGAGCATGGGACGAGAAAGGGTAGAGAAAATGAGACAGATGGAGACAGAGAGGGAGAGTGTGTGTAACAGCTGTGTGTAAACGAGATGCCCGGAACCAAGGTGCCCGTCACACACCACAAGGGAGGCACTTTCAGTGAGTGCGCCATGCAGCCAGACTTGGGGGACAGAAAACAATGCAACACACGTCACTGCATCAGGACAAAATCACAACCTTGTCGGGCCGCAAACATCCCCTCTCTGTAATGTCAGTAAAAGGACAGTGACGCAGTGTCCCTTCAACTAAATAATACTCAAACCCTCCAATCCTCTAAACACCAGGATCTAACCTTCCACAAGTCTAGTTTTACTTTTAACCCTTGACCTTGTCAAAGAGGAGGTCCACTACCATACGAGCATCTTTGTACAGCTGTAATTGAGGCAGGTAGACAAACAGTGCTCTGCTCACTGTTCCATTAAGTTAATTGAGTTGCTGATAAGTGAGAAACTCGTACCCCAAACAGTCTTGTCAACCATGATAAATGGATGCACAGAACACTGCATTAGAATAGACAGCATTACCAGACGCATTCTAGAAAAACCACCTAGCTGTTGTAGTGTCTTTCTACATACTGTGAATTGTTCTGTGTAGAACCATAATGTAAATGTCAGCATGTTGTGGATGTCAAGTGGATCTACAGCTCTGGCTCAGTGGTGGGTTAACGTTTGTCATTGGACAGAATGAATGGAACTGACCTGACCGTATTGCCAATCAGAACACAGGAGGTCAAAGGTTATAAATGAATGCATAGGCGTAATGGTTCCCCCTGAGTTTAATTTGTGTCTCAGACTCATTCAGTCCACTAGTTGTTAGAGGTGTCATCATCAAATAATTCAGTTGTTTTGTTTCAAATCATGGTGCTAAAATGTATGACGCCACCTCTACTTTTAAACATCTCTCAGAATGTCAACAACAAAAAACATTTTTGTTTCCAAAAAGCGAGCTCGGTAATTGGTCTGATGTCCTTTCCAAAAGCACCATGTAGGCCAAGCCATTTACCTTCAGTCAGAACATTGCTATACTAAAACACTGTTTAAAGGGAATCGCTGCATTAGGGTTTTTTGGAGCGGACACACAAATGCAAGCTTGATGACCGTGTATTATTTTACCACACACACACATACACACAGAGGCTTTCCTGAACAATCAGTGAAGAGCTGAAGAGGTGAGCTGAGCACTAATTCTGTGCTATAATCGGGAATACATTTGCTTACACACGTGCGCACACACACACACACACACACACACACACACACACACACACACACACATACACACATACACACATACACACATACACACATACACACACACACACACACACACACACACACACACACACACACACACAGTAGTTCGCTGAGATAGAGGATGAGTGAGCAGTGGCTTGTTGTGTAGGGCTGGGATATACTGACATTCTGAACCAATGGGACTTCCTGAGTTGTATGAGTGACCAATTTAAGGTTCCTCAGATCCCCATGGCAATGGAATGATTTAGATTTATTTACAAAAAATGCCCTTTTCCTGACATCGTTTGAAAAATAATGGAAATAAACGTGGAATTTTGCTTTAGGAGCAGCTATGACAGGAAAGAAAGAAGTCCGATATAATTACAAAGACAAGAAAATATTTCCATTGAGGATCATGTCAATAACAAACCGTATCACAGTATCCCCTTTCCAAATAAAATAAAACATTTTTTTGTTCACATTTGTATTTTTTTCCCGGTATACTATATCACACAGTGATAACAAAGAAAGGAGAAATCTACAGCCACGTTAGCTTCGTGCAAAAAACACATACACTGGCACGCCGCATAGGCAAAGATTAAAGCAAGACAACGCATACAAAAATATAGAAAATCTCCAATGCAACTCAACACCTCACTGAAAACTAGCTTTCTGTCTTTGTACAACAATTTCTCCACCAAACACCATCTCTTTCACCAAATGGTCACTTCTGGAACATTCTATTTGTGTTTTTGTCTTCGTTGTTTTTTAAGACCATTGGCCTTCCATATAGGAAACCATAGAACCAAAAACAAAATCCGGTAGCTATAGTATGTCATTATGACGGTTAGTCATCATGATATTCAGAATATTTATAATAACAACAACATGTTGAATGATAGAAAACTAGTACAATAAAAGCATATCAAATACATATTTCCTGTCACTTTTAAGACATTCCAGCATTTGCTCATAACTGTTGGTGACAGGTTACATACAGTAGTTTGGCATACTTAGCAAGCCATGCCCAGAAGGATGCTAGGGGTCGTGCTCCCCTGTTCAGACGTTGCATGCATCATCCAATTGTTGTGTGCCACATCATCGACTGTGCCATCAGACACCAGATTTAAATAACTATCCAGATTTAGGATGATCTGGCACGCGTCAGCTACGCCTGGGCAGAGGAACACGGCTTACATCTCTTGCAAAAGAGAGGAGGGGTTTCAGGTTTCAGGATGCAGTGGAACCTGTCCACCAATGGGATACATTGTATCTAGGTGGGGGCGGGGGAAGGATGGGGTTATACAGAACAGCCCAAACTGCAAACCGACATGCTCAAGACCAGGTCAGCACACAAGTTCAGTTCAGCACTTGCAAACACATGCAAAGATATTTCATAGTTTTAAGATTCAGTCTTTTTCTGTCTTTTTTAGTTTTTAGCAGTCTCTCGCTTTCTTGTTGTGTGTGGGTGGAGCACTGAACCCCACTGGCCAATCCATGGGCTTCTTACTGAAACCACAGACCAATTGTTGGGCTTCTTATTGAAGGCTGTGACAGCCAGTCCAGCTCTCCTGCTTCACATTGATAGAAAAGATTGTTTGGACGCCTCAAGACAAAAATATATTGATACATATCAAATCGTCAGGGGGCAGGCAGGTAGGGGATCAAAATGATGCCATAAGGCCAAGACAGAGGGGTTACACAGCAGTAAGAGTTCAAGTCATGAAATAAAACATGCAGACAGGTTTAAACATGTCAGAGGCCATGTGAGGGACGGAGAGATGGACAGGCTTAACATATCAGAGGCCAAGGGAGGGACGAAGAGATGAACAGAGAAACAATGGATGAAACAAAAATCAATGACATTGGTTTCCTTGCTCTCTCTCCCTCTCCTCCTCCTCCTTTTCCTCCTCTTCCTCCTCTTCATCCTCGTCCAGAGACACCACCCCGGAGGAGGCTACGTCTGAGACCTTCCTGTGGGTGGCATAGTCAGGTGGGTACACCTCACCATCTCCTTCTCCCTGGCACACGGTGCCCTCGTAGTCTTTGCAGGGCGTATCGTCGTCCTCCCCGGGTGACAGGTAGGTCTCGGAGTAGGTCACAGAGTAGCAGGGCGACTCCTCCCCCCCCGGCCGGCCCCTCCCACCCCCCAGGCTGTTGAAGTCCCCTCCCCCTCTAACCCCCTGCCCCACCCTCTGGAGGCGGGCCAACAGCAGCTCCTCTCCCCCTTGCAGGGCCGAGAGGATCTTGGCAGCCAGCTCGGCGGCGTTACCGTAGTTGATGCCGCAGTGATGGGTGAGATCTCGCAGTAAGGGGTGTTGCTCGTCCAGGCTGCAGAGGCTGGAGCAGATGGTGTCTGTGGAAGTGGGCGAGGGCCTGTCTCCTCTACCTGCTCCCTCGCAGCACGGCCCCCGCAGACCCAGGTGCTGACACACCTGACTGTGAAGAAGGTCCCTCAGGTAGGGGGGCACCTCTGGAGCCAGAGAGGGGGGAGAAGAGAGACAGTGAGTGTGCTGAATAAACCCTGCCTATTGTCTTACCATGCCTGATGAGGTCAGGTCACGTGGTCAGGAAAAACTAGGAGCCCTACTGATGAGAGAGCAATGTATTGTTCGGGAATGACAGGAGACACGTTAAATAGTCAAACTGACTTATCAGGCTAAATATGTAAAGGGTGGAGGTTATAGGATGCAAGCTGATCCTAGATCTTTGCCTTTGGGGCAACTTCTCACCCATATAGTGTTACGGAATAAAATACGTCATACTAAATGAAAATAAATGACATTATCAAGCAAAACAAAGCAGTCATATTTGGTGCAGTGGAGTAAGCAATCAGCATAAAAGCATTGGCATCCCCACAATAGTACACACAAACATTCACAAACACACACTCACTAAATGTATAGTCCACTCACACAACCAACAAACTCATTTAGCAACCCCCCCACCCCCCTGTCTGCAGCAAAGGAATCAAATGAAACTGCATGTGGGATATCAAATTGTGCCGGGGAACAACATTTTTTGTGAGAGGATGAAAGTAGGGCACTGGGACAATCAGAGTTTCAGACAGCTTCATCACCACACAGTTAGAGGAGACAGGGAGGTGGGGGGATGGGGAGAAAGGATGTGCAAGACCTGGAGTAGGGGGTAGGAATAAATGAAGGTATGAGAAAGGAGGACCATGCATTCCTCAGTGATACTCCAGTAGTAATAGGGTAGTATTGGCTCAAATTTGGAAGTTGAAAAAGTTGGTATCGTTTTGGGGGTGGTCTGATTATGATAGTTAGTTAATATGTGTGTGTGTGTGTGTGTGTGTGTGTGTGTGTGTGTGTGTGTGTGTGTGTGTGTGTGTGTGTGTGTGTGTGTGTGTGTGTGTGTGTGTGTGTGTGTGTGTGTGTGTGTGTGTGTGTACAGTACCCGTGCTTTGTGTTGTGGGCTCGTTGGCCGGAATGAAGTCCTCATCATATGAGTCGTCATTAGAGTCATCTCCATCCACAGATGACCAGGCTCTCAGCTTTGCCTCCGCTATGGCAAACTGCTCCGCCACACCTGAAACACACATTTGTTAGACATCATATTCATCAACATTTAATACACACACACATACACTCACATACAGGTTAGACATCATTTTAACAAAAATTCAATGCACACACACACACACACACACACACACACAAACACACACATTCACACACATTCACACACAGGTCAGACATCGAGCCCTGTGCCCATGATGATGCAGGCATATGCTTTTTGATTGACAGGTCTTTTCTGTGGAAGACAGAGTACAGGGATAGACTGACATCACAGCAAGGTTCTAAACCGGAGTGGTCGTAGATCATACAAACATATAAACATGTCACCTGGGTATATATGCAAACACTGCAAATAATTCCCACACAAATCACAGGTACAGCGCATTCGGAAAGTATTCAGATCCTTTGACTTTTTCCACATTTTGTTACGTTACAACCTTATTCTAAAATTGATTTGAACACATTTTTTTCTCATTAATCTACACACAATACTTTTAGACATTTTTGCAAATTTATTACAAATAAAAACAGATACCTTATTCAGACCCTATGCTATGAGCCTCGAAATTGAGCTCAGGTGCATCCTGTTTCCATTGATCCTCCTTGAGATGTTTCTACAACTTGATTGGAGTCCACCTGTGGTAAATTCAATTGATTGGACATTATTTAGAAAGGCACACACCTGTCTATATAAGATCCCACAGTTGACAGTGTCTGTCATAGCAAAAACCAGGAATTGTTCCCTAGAGCACCGAGACAGGATTGTGTCGAGGCACAGATGTGGGGAAGAGTACCAAAACAATTCTGCATTGAAGGTCCCCAATAATACAATGGCCTCCATCATTCTTAAATGGAAGAAGTTTGGAACCACCAAGACTCTTCCTAGAGCTGGCCGCCCGGCCGAACTGAGCAATCGGGGGAGAAAGGCCTTGGTCAGGGAAGTGACCAAGAAACTAATGGTCACTCTGACAGAACTCCAGAGTTCCTCTATGGATATGGGAGAACCTTCCAGAAAGACAACCGCCTCTGCAGCACTCCACCAATCAGGCCTTTATGGTAGAGTGGCCAGACGGAAGCCACTCCTCAGTAAAAGGCACATGACAGCCCGCTTGGAGTTTGCCAAAAGGCACCTAAAGGACTCTGGCCATGAGAAACAAGATTCTCTGGTCTGATGAAACCAATGATTGCACTCTTTGGCCTGAATGCCAAGTGTCACATCTGGAGGAAACCTGGCACCATCCCTATGGTGAAGCATGGTGGTGGCAGTGTCATGCTGTGGGGATGTTTTTCAGTGGCAGGGACTGGGAGACAAGTCAAGATCGAGGGAAAGATGAACAGAGCAAAGTACAGAGAGATCATGATGAAAACCTGCTCCAGAGCGCCTAGGACCTCAGACTGGAGAGAAGGTTCACCTTCCAACAGAACAACGACCCTAAGCACGCAGACAAAACAACGCAGGAGTGGCTTCAGGACAAGTCCTTGGTTGTCCTTGAGTGGCCCAGCCAGAGCCCGGACTTGAACTCGATCGAACATCTCTGGAGAAACCTGAAGATAGCTGTGCAGCAATGCTACCCATCCACCCTGACAAAAATTGAGGGGATCTGCAGAGAAGAATGTGAGAAACTCCTCAAATACAGGTGTGCCAAGCTTGTAGTGTCATAGTTAAACAGACTGAGGCTGTAATCATTGCCAAAGGTGCTTCAACAAAGTACTGAGTAAAGGGTCTGAATAGTTATGTAAATGTCATATGAGTTTTGTATTTTAAATAAATTTGCACAAAAAAATTCAAACCTCTTTTAACTATGTCATTATGGGGTATTGTGTGTAGATGGATGAGTGAAAATTGTTTAAATCCATTTTAGAATAAGGCTGTAATGTAACAAAATGTAGAAAAAGTCAAGGGGTTTGAATACTTTCCGAATGCACTGTAACACAACAGAAATGTGAGATTAGCCTCCCGAGTAGTGCAGTAGTCTAAGGCACTGCATCGCTAGCTGTGCCACTAGAGATTCTGGGTTCGAGTCCAGACTCTGCCGCAGCCGGCCGCAACCAGGAGACCCATGGGGCGGCGTACAATTGGCCCAGCGTCGTCCAGGTTAGGGAGGGTTTGGCCAGCAGGGATGTCCTTGTCCAATCGCGCACTAGCGACTTCTGTGGTGGGCCGGGCGCAGTGCACGCTGACACAATCGCCAGGTGTACGGTGTTCCCTCCGACACATTGGAGTGGCTTGGTGTGTCAAGAAGCAGTGTGGCTTGGTTGGGTTGTGTTTCGGAGGACGCACGGCTCTCGACCTTCGCTTCCGTACGGGAGTTGCAGCAATGAGACAAGACTGTAAATACCAATTGGATACGACAAAATTGGGGAGAAAAGGGTATTAGGTAGTCCAGCGGGGTGTGACAGGTAGCCCAGCGGGGTGTGGCAGGTAGCCCAGCAGAGTGGCAGGTAGCCCAGCAGAGTGGCAGGTAGCCCAGCGGGGTGTGGCAGGTAGCCCAGCGGGGTGTGGCAGGTAGCCCAGCGGGGTGGCAGATAGCCCAGCTGGGTGGCAGGTAGCCCAGCGGGGTGTGGCAGGTAGCCCAGCGGGGTGTGGCAGGTACCCCAGCGGGGTGGCAGATAGCCCAGCTGGGTGGCAGATAGCCCAGCTGGGTGGCAGGTAGCCCAGCGGAGTGGCAGATAGCCCAGCTGGGTGGCAGGTAGCCCAGCTGGGTGGCAGGTAGCCCAGCTGGGTGGCAGGTAGCCCAGCGGGGTGGCAGGTAGCCCAGCGGAGTGGCAGGTAGCCCAGCTGGGTGGCAGGTAGCCCAGCTGGGTGGCAGATAGCCCAGCTGGGTGGCAGATAGCCCAGCTGGGTGGCAGGTAGCCCAGCTGGGTGGCAGGTAGCCCATCGGGGTGGCAGGTAGCCCATCGGGGTGGCAGGTAGCCCAGCGGGGTGGCAGGTAGCCCAGCGGGGTGGCAGGTAGCCCAGCGGGGTGGCAGGTAGCCCAGCAGAGTGGCAGGTAGCCCAGCTGGGTGGCAGGTAGCCCAGCAGAGTGGCAGGTAGCCCAGCGGGGGGTGGCAGGTAGCCCAGCGGGGGGTGGCAGGTAGCCCAGCGGGGGGTGACAGGTAGCCCAGCGAGGGGTGGCAGGGAGCCTAGTGGTTAGAGCATTGGGCCAGTAACTGAACGGTCGCTAGTTTGAATCTTCGCGCCGACAAGGTGAAAAATCGGCTGATGTTTCCTTGAGCAAGGCACTTAACTCTAATTGTCAATAATGACCACTCTCTGAGGGTGTCTCAGGGAGAGTTGGGATATGCAAAAATATTTCCAACTCACACGTGTATTAATATACACATGTACATGAAATAGCACAAATAAAAACACACACAGGGGACACGGTGATCGTGGGTTTCTCTATGGCTGAGGTGACTCGGCATGTGACAGAGCCAGTGTTCCGGAGAGACAAACTGACCAATCACCTCCAATCACTGACAATGCTCCAATGGCCTTCCTTTCCTCATTCCTCTCCTCTCTTTTGTATTCTATCCAATCCCTCACTTTTCTCATTCCTCTCTTCTCATTTATTTCTCCTCTCTCCCTCAGCCACACGTGTTCCTCTCCTTTCCTCATTCATCTCATTTTCCTTTGCATTTCAATCTCCCTCTTTTTCACCTCATTTCGATTTCATCTCTCTCTCTCTTTTTCGCTCTCTCTTTCTTTCCCCATCCCTCTCATCTCATTTCAATTTAAATTCTCTCTATTTCCCTCTCCGCTGTTCTCTGCTGTCATGTGTTCTGTATTCACGTGTTGGTTCACACAGAGATCGATTCTCCCATTCATATTCTACAGTGGCTCAGCCCTAAACTCAGCCTTCACACACAGGGAGGCCCATCCTCCAACATATACCGCTAGTCTCTTTCTGTTTCTCATTGATTTCTCCATCTTATACACACAAGGTTTACACCCATGCTGCATACACACAGTAACATTTGACACGCTCACACAGATACAAACACACACTGAAAAGTACACTCTTCTATTTTCCCTCTCACACTCACAAACAGTCTAAAGGGTGAAATAAGCTCCTGTCGGTCAGGGCAGACAGCCAGACTCCTGCAGGGGGAGAACCAATATCCAAGAGTGTGTGTGTGTGTGTGTGTGTGTGTGTGTGTGTGTGTGTGTGTGTGTGTGTGTGTGTGTGTGTGTGTGTGTGTGTGTGTGTGTGTGTGTGTGTGTGTGTGTGTGTGTGTGTGTGTGTGTGTGTGTGTGTGTGTGTGTGTGTGTGTGTGTTAGAGAGAGGCCGAGACAGAGATGTGTGTGTTGGCACGTGCTGGTCCATCAATAGGACAACCCCACATGGACAAAACCACCACTGTAACTCCCATTCAGCTGGCTTAATCTATCATGAGAGCCAGCAAACACACACACACAAATACATACCATATACAGTGCATACATAGTCAAAAACCTTCCGACACATTTACCCTTGTGCTCTCTCCCATAATTGAAAACAAATCACTTCTACCAAACAGTCACACATTTACACTCTCCGATATACAGTACATTACATTCACTGTAAAGTCACCCAAGCCCAGCTAAAGTTCAAAAGGAGCCAGAGATGTCAGCACTTTGACCAGGGTTCTGACAGAGTGGACAGGCACATGAAGATGATGTAAGAGGAAGTGAAGGACAAGTGAAATAACCCTGGGGTCAGCTGGATGTGATGGTGGAATCAGAAGGGGGTAGAAGTGTTTGCATGCCTGTATGTGTGTAAAGGGGCATATTAGGTGAGGAGAGGAGAGGAGAGGAGAGGAGAGGAGAGGAGAGGAGAGGAGAGGAGGGGAGAGGAGGGGAGAGGAGGGGAGAGGAGGGGAGAGGAGAGGAGAGGAGAGGAGAGGAGAGGAGAGGAGAGGAGAGGAGAGGAGAGGAGAGGAGAGGAGAGGAGAGGAGAGGAGACGAGGGGCACAGAGAAAAGTGCTCAGTCACGCCGGCACTAGCCAGGAGCAGAACCTTACTGTGCAAATTAACCTTGAGAGGCTGCACTGCAGGGAGGGAGGCAGACAGGAACAGGGGAAAAAATAGTGGCATAGAAAGAAGGGGACAAAAAAACTGAGAGAAAGAGGAACATTGCACAACATTTTAATACCTCAAGTCATTGCTGCAAAAAACATTCTCAGTCAACTTACCTGTTAAAGTAAAACTAAATGATCGTAATTATAAACTGGGTAGGGCTACTAACCTGCAGCAAAGCGGGCCTCCTGTTCTCCCTCAGTGAGGTCAGAGTAGTTGTTGAAGTCAGACTCCAGAGCTGTTGGGGTGTCAGTGGGCTTACACCAGCCCTTCCACTCTATCAGGTGGGCCACCCTGCCCTGGGCCATGCCTGTGGGCCTCGTCACATGGTCCTTCATCGCCTGGGAGATGCCTAGAGGTCAAAGATTAGAGGGTAAGTGTCACATACATGTCAAATGTAAAGAGTATAGCAGGCAGGCTTTGTTGTGTGTGTGTGTGTGTGTGTGTGTGTGTGTGTGTGTGTGTGTGTGTGTGTGTGTGTGTGTGTGTGTGTGTGTGTGTGTGTGTGTGTGTGTGTGTGTGTGTGTGTGTGTGTGTGTGTGTGTGTGTGTGTGTGTGTGTGTGTGTGTTTGACAGGCGGCTCGTTACGTGTGGAACAGGACTGACTTTGACGCTGTGGACCCTGACACCACTGACTACCTTATGGGTAAAGGATTGTAGTATTCTGTCAATTCTTCTGTGTATTCTGGAAAGCTGAGTATTTGAAAGTCACAGCAAACATTACTGCTGATTCTTACTGTATATAAATAGACAATAGACACTGTGTTTGTGCGCAATGCTCGTATTTACCATGTAATGAAGATCTGGCTAACGCCGCAATCTCTTGAATGGTAAGTGCTCTTTTCGATTTTGGTAACATTTCGACGGTGTCTTCAACATTTACCTGTGAAGGAAAAAACAACCATTATTAAAGGATGACTCATACACTACATTAATGATGACAAGCAGTGGAGGCCATTATACAGATGTACTGTACATGCTATGTCTACCAAGAAATCCTTTCAAACTGATCTAAAAGAACACTCATGTTTTCAAGGTAGAGAAAATACCCGTTTTCATTGTTTTTACACACACACACACACACACACACACACACACACACACACACACACACACACACACACACACACACACACACACACACACACACACACACACACTGCATTAATGATATGAAGGGCCATTGCAAGATTATTATGATGAAACTACAGAACAACCCCCCTCCTCTCTACTCTCCTCCATTGGTCTGTTATGTCCATCCTCTACTCTCCTCCATTGGTCTGTTATGTCCATCCTCTACTCTCCTCCATTGGTCTGTTATGTCCATCCTCTACTCTCCTCCATTGGTCTGTTATGTCCATCCTCTTCTCTCCTCCATTGGTCTGTTATGTCCATCCTCTACTCTCCTCCATTGGTCTGTTATGTCCATCCTCTACTCTCCTCCATTGGTCTGTTATGTCCATCCTCTACTCTCCTCCATTGGTGTGGTATGTCCATCCTCTACTCTCCTCCATTGGTCTGGTCTATCCATCCTCTACTCTCCACCATTAGTCTGGTCTATCCATCCTCTACTCTCCACCATTAGTCTGGTCTATCCATCCTCTACTCTCCTCCATTGGTCTGTTATGTCCATCCTCTACTCTCCTCCATTGGTCTGTTATGTCCATCCTCTACTCTCCTCCATTGGTCTGGTATGTCCATCCTCTACTCTCCTCCATTGGTCTGG
Source organism: Salvelinus fontinalis (assembly GCF_029448725.1). Lineage (NCBI taxonomy): Eukaryota > Metazoa > Chordata > Actinopteri > Salmoniformes > Salmonidae > Salvelinus > Salvelinus fontinalis. The sequence goes on from NC_074675.1 coordinate 41,354,384, forward strand.
TATGTCCATCCTCTACTCTCCACCATTAGTCTGGTCTATCCATCCTCTACTCTCCACCATTGGTCTGGTATGTCCATCCTCTACTCTCCTCCATTGGTCTGGTATGTCCATCCTCTACTCTCCTCCATTGGTCTGGTATGTCCATCCTCTACTCTCCTCCATTGGTCTGTTATGTCCATCCTCTACTCTCCTCCATTGGTCTGGTATGTCCATCCTCTACTCTCCTCCATTGGTCTGTTATGTCCATCCTCTACTCTCCTCCATTGGTCTGGTATGTCCATCCTCTACTCTCCTCCATTGGTCTGGTATGTCCATCCTCTACTCTCCTCCATTGGTCTGGTCTATCCATCCTCTACTCTCCTCCATTGGTCTGGTCTATCCATCCTCTACTCTCCTCCCTTGGTCTGGTCTATCCATCCTCTACTCTCCTCCATTGGTCTGGTCTATCCATCCTCTACTCTCCTCCCTTGGTCTGGTCTATCCATCCTCTACTCTCCTCCATTGGTCTGGTATGTCCATCCTCTACTCTCCTCCATTGGTCTGGTCTGTTAATCGTCTCTACTCTCCTCCCTTGGTCTGGTCTATCCATCATCTACTCTCCTCCATTGGCCTAGTCTGTTAATCCTCTCTACTCTCCTCCATTGGTCTAGTATGTCCATCCGCTCTACTCTACTCCATTGGTCTGGTCTGTTAATCCTCTCTACCCTCCTCCCTTGGTCTGGTCTGGTCTGTCCATCATCTACTCTCCTCCATTGGTCTGGTATGTCCATCCTCTCCACTCTACTCCCTTAGTATGGTCTGCCTATCCTGTAAAGTCACACCGCAAACATTGTATCTGGTGTTGACACGCGCTTTTGTTCACCATTGCTTTTTATAGCCTAGTTTGGTCCACGTGTCTATAATGTAGACAGTTAGTTGATCCCACGTCAATCTACGTTTGCGCATAGTTAATTCATGAAGGTAGAATCATTAGCAGCAGAAGCAGAACGTAATGAAATTTTTTCGGGCGCTCTAAATACTGAAACGTTTTCAAACAGCCCTGAGACAGGGGCTCTGCGAGCTCAGATGTTCCCGCGCTGGCGATTATGTCAACCACTACTGAGACGCGTGATAATCCTCTAGCGCCGCAGAGAGACTCGAGCTCCCACATCACTGAAGAAAATCTGGGAGATATGTCATGCCTTCGAGTTTCACATGACCCCAGGCGCCACTGCACTTTACACCACCGTCACCCCTACCTCTTCACCCACTCTCCCCTGCTGAACGCGAGCTGAGAGCTCGGAATGGCGAAGGCATCGGCGGCATTCATCCCCACACAGACGGGTGAAGATGATGGTACTCTTGTGCTTCACATGCACGGAAACACACACATATCCCTTTTGTAAAATAACGAGGACATGCCCGGCGTTTTACTGACAAGCCATGGGCTAATCTGGCAGTCTAGTGAACAGAAAGCAAGGTTCCGAGGTTGCCATTACCCCGTTTAAAATCCGAGACTCGCCTGTCGTTTCTGTTCAACCATTCCTTTACCATAAACTCTCTACAGTGACAGGCCTATGAAGCATTCTCAACTCAGAAAATGAAACGAAAACATCAGCAGCACCGGCAATAGGCTATATATTAATTGAGTAATTGGCATTCCGCGTATCTGCTCGGTGTATTGAACTCCCGATCTTCTCCAAAACTGCAGACGCAATGCCAAGTGTTTCATACGAGATGTAGCTGTCGAACTGGAATTTATTTACAACTACTGCCCTTATTTTACGAATAATTAAATAGAGAAAATATTATATTCAAGTTCAATCTGCCAAAATAAACTAGGATGGCCCAATGGGTTGCCAAACAGGTGCCAGAATGACGTGCATATAGCAACAGGGAGACACAGCAATTCCCTACTACAGGCTTTAACACTGGACAGCTCTATTCCAGTTTCTTTGAACTAAATACGCTGATATCACAAAAACAAACGTACGCGCGCACACTGACTACACGCACACATACACGCAGGAATAGGCTTCCATAGCTACAAAGCTATTGGCATCAGTGACATGTAGTCTAATAATACCAGTGTTCCTTCATCCGTGACAACGCCCCTTGTTTTCTCGCAGATGAGCAGCTTTTCCATAGAAAATAGGATGCAAATCGAGTCCCTCTTCTCTAACATACTACGCTGCGTGTGTTTGCTGCGTGTATGTGCTGAGCTCGCCTCCTCGCGACCCTATGCCTGTGCCTGTGCTTCGAAAACGGTTGCTGAACTTTCCACTAAAGGAGCATTGCTATAGCAACCGATCACCAAGGAGCAATTTCTCTCAGGACACGTGGATCTGTGATTCGTAGATGACGTCACATGCACACGGATGGCCACAGATGGTTTTTACTCCTAGTCTCAATTTAGCTATACATTCATATGTTCCTCTGGAAGACTAACGCCTCAAATGCGTTCTATAGGTTTCAGAGGCGACACCTTCTACAAACAGATTCCACATCTATATTGCTTGTTGAACGTGGAGAGAGGACGAGCCGACACGCGTGCACCAGCGGAGCTTCTGTATGGCAATGGGCACGCTGGCACGGCTCTGCGACAGTGCCTGAAGGGTCACCAAGCGGTTCTATTCCAGCGCCAAGATATTAAATAGAGCCGTGTAGAGAGAAGAGAGGAGAGAGGCGAGAGGAGAGAGAAGAGAGAAGAGAGGAGAGAGGAGAGAGGAGAGAGAAGAGAGGAGAGAGACGAGATGAGAGAGAAGAAAGGAGAGAGAAGAGAGGAGAGAAAAGAGAGGAGAGAGACGAGAGAGAAGAGAGGAGAGAGAGACAAGAGGAGAGAAAAGAGAGATGAGAGGAGAGAGAAGAGAGGAGAGAGACGAGAGGAGAGAGACGAGAGGAGAGAGAGACGAGAGGAGAGAGACGAGAGGAGAGAGAGACGAGAGGAGAGAGAGACGAGAGGAGAGAGGAGAGAGAAGAGACGAGAGAGACGAGAGGAGAGAGGAGAGAGACGAGAGGAGAGAGATGAGAGGAGAGAGAAGAGAGGAGAGAGAAGAGAGACGAGAGGAGAGAGGAGAGAGAAGAGAGGAGAGAGACGAGAGGAGAGAGAGACGAGAGGAGAGAGACGAGAGGAGAGAGACGAGAGGAGAGAGACGAGAGGAGAGAGACGAGAGGAGAGAGACGAGAGGAGAGAGACGAGAGGAGAGAGACGAGAGGAGAGAGACGAGAGGAGAGAGGAGAGAGATGAGAGGAGAGAGACGAGAGGAGAGGAGAGAGACGAGAGGAGAGAGACGAGAGGAGAGAGACGAGAGGAGAGAGACGAGAGGAGAGAGAAGAGAGGAGAGAGAAGAGAGGAGAGAGAAGAGAGGAGAGAGACGAGAGGAGAGAGACGAGAGAATAGAGGAGAGAGACGAGAGGAGAGAGAAGAGAGGAGAGAGAGACAAGAGGAGAGAACCGAGAGGAGAGAGAAGAGAGACGAGAGGAGAGAGAGAAGAGAGGAGAGAAACGAGAGAAACGAGAAACGAGAGGAGAGAGGAGAGAGACGAGAGGAGAGAGAAGAGAAGAGAAGAGAGAGAGACGAGAGGAGAGAGACGAGAGGAGAGAGAAGAGAGGAGAGAGACGAGAGAGGAATATTTTGGCGGTGCTAATAATCTCCTCGTTACTGCAGCCACGCGCTGGCTCATTGCGACATCCAGATGGTGCGCGCTGATCGATACAATGAGATGAGACGGATTCATCATTAGCTTTGAGTGAATTATTCCAGCAACATGCTAACTTCTATTTACTTCTCTATAGCCTGCATAAGACTGTCCGTAGAGAGAAATAGCATGGACTAAATGAGATAGGCATATAGAATCTGTGAGCAGGTTCATTGCATAATTGTTTCCACCTCTAGATAGGCCTATACCTGAAATTGTTTAGGTATTGCCTAATCAATTGCGGCGGTCAGTAAATAATATAATATTAATAAATGGATTTTATATTGTAGATATGTGATAGTAGAGTAGTGGCCTGAGGGAACAAGTATTAAAAGTATTGTGATAATATTTTAAATTGTATATACTTGCCTTAATGTTGCTGGACCCCAGGAACAGTAGCTGCTAATGGGGATCCTTAATAAAAACAAATACAAATAAATCGTTACAGAGAGCTACTCCGAAAAGACCAAATGGATGGAGGGCAGCACCTGCTCAGGCTGAATCAAACCAACCCAATGTCAACGTGGCCAACCATCGGGTACAAAGCCAGTCAGTCAGAAGTGCTGAAGCCTACACAGTCATTGAGACTGCAGCATTGGTGGCCGAGCCGCTGCCGACCCTACCGTCCAACTCTCCTTAGTAGATCTGTTTAATTGCATTTAGGCCAAGGCAAAAAGGCATTACACTCAGTGCCATTGAGATTCTCATTTGAAAGCTGCATTAGAAATGAATTGCTAATTACTTTGAATGACTTCATATAATAATTAGAAAACTAACTGGTGAACATTTACTGAAAACCAAAATGGAGGAACCCAAAGCGGAATCACTCGTTAAAGACTTGAACGGCTTAGTTAATTAGGTAATTATTAAACCAGAAAAGGTTGAGAAAAGAATGTTCTGCTTCACATCGCGAATTTCTATTGACTTCGAAGAGAACTCAATTCAGAGCTAGGCTACTGTCCGTTGTGATTATCTGCGTGCCCCTGCGGTCTATTATGGGCGATCCCATTGCATTAGACAAAATATAAGCTACACATAAACGAGTACCACGGGGGTTTATGTAATAGACCCATTACAGATAGGCTACTGCGGTTAAAACATATAAACATGTTGGTGATACAAATGCTCAGTTCAGAACTGCTGCTTTAGGCTGATGGAATATGATGTAAACCAGGGTCGCAACTTTGGTTTTAGAAGTGGGGGGGGACCTCATTTATTTATTTGTATTTTATTTTATTATCCAGTCAGATAAACACTCCAACCAGCCTACCAGACCGCTCGGAGGCGTCCACGTGGTCCTAAAGCACACCGTCGTCTCATTTTGTATCTCATTCCAATGATAAAACTGGGGTGGACAGAAATGCAATTTCAGAATGTGGGGGACATGTCTCCATCTCGAGTGAAAGTTGCGCCCCTGATGTAAACGAACCCGGTATAATAGCGAAGAACAATGATGTTCCACCTCATGTAGAGCATTATTGAGTAAACAGTATAGGCCTAATCAATAAGCATTCATCCAGTGAAAACATATCCTGTGACAGAGGGTCGCGCTTGAATGCACAGTGTATGATAGCTGTAGCTGGGCGGCAGGTCCAGGGGACTCGGAGGTGTCACGTCACTATGTGTGGACCGAGCCAAAAAAAAGTGTCAAACTGTGACAATCAGCACCTCCCAGTGGTCCAGTGTCCCTAGAGGCGCGTGGCGAATGAAGAGCGGCAGTCACTGAGTTTGCTTCGCTCCAGTCCACGCGCAAAGTAGGACCGTCGACTGCCACTGTCAAAGGGAGAGAACTTATAGGTGAACTGCAAATCAGCATGTCAAGCATGCCACGAGAGGGACTCAGGAGCCACTGCAGGGGCTAACCCAGAGGGAGCGTTTAGAATGCTAAGCGGGCCATACGTGGTATTTCAATGTAGTGTCCCTTAGATAAGGCCGACTGTTAACCCCAGTTAATGCCTATTTAGAATAGCAACGCAAACAGGGTGCACTTGAATTGAAATACCACGGGGGCCTATCCGAGGAGGGCTGTGCTCGTGCACATCAACTTTGCAGTCATGCCATGTCATGCAGGCAAGGCTCTTATGTCGTTTGTATTTTTTTCAACACAGACTAAGCTATAAGGAGGTCAGAGTAGAGGGGGCCAGTTATCTTCCCTGCTAATCAAATAAAGCAGAGAATATAATATGCCATCTCTTTATGAAAATACACATTTTATTTTCCACCCAAACACCCCTCCACCTGGCTGCATGCACTTCAACCGCCCTCCATTATGAGTGCCAAGGCACTAACCAATAGGCACAAATGGAAAAAGACTATGGGCACGTCGTGCTCGAGCGAGCTCATATGGCACCATCACTTCAGCCATCTTCCTCAGACTGGAATTGGCACTGAACAAAACCTAATTGAACAACACCCCAGAGAAATAGACCGAATTGGCCTTGTTGTTTAGTACACAATCTCACACTCAATTCATGCAAATATGTACAAAAAGTATTTCAGCAGATTTCGTGCGTTTTTGTGTGGCTTAATTCGTGTGAAAATACACACATTTTTGGGCGACATAATTCGTAGGATAAGACACATTTTTTGTGCGACTTCATTCATAGGAAAAAAAAACATTTTTGGGAGGGCAAACCTTTGGAACAATCTTTTTAAAGTTATTGGAGCAATGCATTTTGGGCAATGGTGTTCTACACTCCCTTTTTGTGTCCCACATTTATTTATATAAAAAACTAACGTGTTAACTGCCCAATATTGTTAATCAACCCAGGTTGTCAAAATACTTATTTTTATTAATAACACCATTTTTGTTTTCTTTGCCTGTTTCTGCTTAATACTTTGGGTTACTGATGCTATGTCGGATTTTATGAGGGTTACCAGATTGGACCAAAAAAATCAGTATTTATTTTTTTGTGGTATCGATGAAGGTATTTGATTTGGGAATAGTGATACATTTTCATTATGGAAAATGTATTAATAATAAATATGGGGAAACAGAAGACCTGCAAAATAAATCTGTTTGGTTTAAAGCTGCATGGTATTTGCACCTACAACAAGCCTGGACTATGATCAATTAATCCATATCAATGCAGTTAAACAGGTTCATGTAAAACAATGACTTATGTTGGCTTACACTTATTGCACTTCCAAGGCCATTTCATGATGATTATTACGGTTGTGTCAATCATGTTATATACTGAGGCAATTGAAACAAAGCATATGCCAGCATTGTAGGACTACTGCCTCTGCCCAGAGGCCTACTAGGCTTTCATGTCAACAGCCGTTAGAGCTCACTTTGCCACATATGAGCCCAGGTTAGAGTCCCTGTTGCAGCTTTCACTTTCTTACGCCACATTGGTGGCAGCGTTGGGATCACGTCCAGCTCACGTCTAGTTATGTGATCTAATGGTGGGAAGCATTCTGTTTTTCAACATTGTGTTGGGTGTAATTACATTGATATATCTAGTGAACAATGGATAAGCAACAATGGGCATGACAGATAGAAGTAGTCACTACAGGTGTGATCAAGCCTTACATTAAAGTTGCCTGAAGCTGAATGGAAAGTGTTATGCCCTGATTAGTTATTCAGAAGAACATCCTCTGTGACTGTCTAATTTACATAAGTTAACTTACCAGTGTGGAGCCAAAACAAACACATTCTACACATTTACAAACTACCTGTTTAAAGTCTTATTACAACCATAGTGTTCTTTTGTTACTGAAGCTTATATATCTAATAACCTGACAATGATCCACATCATATGGGTAGACAAATCATGTAAGTGTGTTATGCAGCAAACACAACTATCCTTTTATTAGGATGCAAACCAGTAATATAAATCACTGTTGATCCATCCTGTTCTGATCTAATGAGATGGATGTGGGATTTACTACGGCCTAGAATACAGGCCTTTCCCAGTCATGAAGGACGAAGCTAGGACCGTCTTGATTCTCATTGGCGAAGACTGAACTCAAGTTAGGGGTTATATGTCAGACTCTCCTATACCACGTTGCCCAACATGTTATACCCCATAGGTTGTAAGTAAACCCTATTAAAATGATATAACTTGCATCATTATTATAGGGCTGTGAAACCCATAGTCTAATGGCTTTAGACTGAGCATTTCTCACCATTCATTTACGGATAGCAATTTACAATTTTTATAACAGGTAGTGTCCATTTATTTACAGTAGTGTGTTGATTAATTATTGCTTTTTTCAGTGGAAATACAGAATATGTATAAAAATACCAAATATACCAAAAGCTAAATCAAGCAGAGATTTACAACTATTAAACCATGTTAATCATTACTGAAACATGCAAACTACAAACATTTAACCAGTAAAAGATAATCAATTCATGACAACTAGAAACAAATGTTTTATTAAAAGTAATTCATACAAAAGTTGGCTATAACATGAGTACAAACAAAGTGAGTGTGTGAATATGTCTGTAAGTGTTTGTGTGTGTGTGTATTATAATTTCCCATCGTAAAAATGTATCCCCATTCCCCAATCAAATAACTTAATCGATACCACACAAAAAAAAAAAAAGTTCTCCAATTTGGCAACCCTCAACAAATTTGACATAGCCTTGTATAAAATGCATTATGAAAGAAAATGTGTAATGTAGGTTCCACTAAAAAATGTATTTTCCTATGAATGAAGTCGCACAAAAATGTGTCTATTCACACAAATTAAGCCACACAAAAACCGCAAAAAAATGCACGAAATCTGATGAAATACTTTTTGTACATATTTGCACGAATTGAGTGTGAGATTGTGTTGTTCATAAACGCTTGCGTCATTATTTGGCACAGTGGTGGTCCCTCTTAGGTAATAGTTTCCATCAGTTGTTCCAATACAAAAACGATAAATATTGTAGTTCATTCTATTTGTCAAACTTATCTCTGAAGGAGGGACCAAGGTTGCAAAGCAGAAGCAGGAAATGCCCTACAGGTGTTTCAGCACTTGGACAGCTTCTACTCTACAGTGCACTGTGTGATCGCTGTTTTCAATGGATAGCTTGTGAAGCTGAGTGCAACATGACGAGATAATCAACTATGCAAGTGCCATTTAGTAGTATATTACAAAAACCTGTCTCTGCTGGATGTGTCCTTTCAGTAATCAGAGTGGGTCTATATTGTCAAAACATAAGTTCTATTTTGCTCTCCTCTCAGGAAAACCGTGTCTAGTTACAGCATGTGTAAATAACAACTCTTTGCTCGATTAGTCGCTGGCACCCATCTCTGCTATTGAGGCCAGTATAACTGACCTCATCACTCACGAGCTCAAGTTGCTCGAGCCAGTAGGATTCAATATCTGCCATTTAATTGGATGTATTGTGATCAAATGCCTCGGGGTGTTTTGTATCTTGGAATCCATGGCTCGCTCGCTAATTAATGTATTGTTCAGAGGGGTTATGTATGCACGCGCTGTTTTGTAAATTAGATTCATGGAAGGGGCTTGGAAGGCGTTGGTTTGTCATTTGAGCCGGTGGCCGCTGGCTCCCTTTTGATGTGTGTTGATTTCCATCCCTCACACACACAGATTGCTGTGGGGTAGACGAGCCATGCACTGCGCCCTCTGTTACCCCCTTGGATCACACAGAGAGACCCACACACCTCACTTCCTGTTTCTATGACGACGGAATGACTTGATGCTGAGGTCTTGTTGGTGAGAATTAGCAAACCAATAAACACAAATAACCCACCGACCGGCACCACTGTCGATCTAAATGCCAATATTTACATGTCTAATACCTGCCAAGTAAACAAGGATTTTCACTTGCCTTTGGATTGACAAATGGATCAGGTTATGACCTTTTAAAAAAAAATCACAGTAGTCTCCTCACAACACAAACAACATGTAGGCTCTAATGTAGCCTGATTATATAAGACATAAAACAACAGATGAATCAATCAGTCAAAGGCAAAACCGCATCCCTATGCGATCATGTCTCATAGCAATCTCGAGGATTCTATAAAGGCTTAAATCCCTGGTCCACAGAGCAGTGCAATGAAGACCAATCTGTAAAAAAAAAAAAATATATATATGTATATATATAGCTAGGACAAAATAAAATACAAACAGATTCAAAAGCCTATTCAGCCTAGAGAAAACAAATTACGAATGGGGGGGGGGGGGGGGTATGATTCGGAGCGTTGCAATCTTATAGACCTAGCCTAGGATTTTTGTCGATTGTCTTCGGCAAATTTAAGGGTTTACGATGTCAGATTGTGCAACAGTTTCTCTGCGGCCACGCGTATCGAGAGCGAGCGGATCACCAGGAAATTAAAGGCTCGCTGACATCCGTTATCTGTGCATACATTTTTTATTTGCTCTAGGCTATATCTTTTATATTTAATGTATGCTTTTTTTCGCCATCTAGGCGTAGATATCAGTGTATTCTCGCTGGGCACCAAGGTGCCTCGCTCTCTGTCGTTGTCGTGGAAACAAGAGCTAGACCATGGCGGTGCGACTCCTGTTTTCCATGCTCACTGAAAGACTTAAGAGGAAATCAACATAATTATGTCAAGGCTAGCTGCATTGTGATATAGTTATAATGGGCAAACAGGTGGGTCTTGTCGTGTAGCCTACAGCAATGACAGGTCTGTGTAGACTATTAATGGGGTGACACTGATAGCACGCACGTCACAGAACGCTACAAAGACAGAAAGTTTGAAGCAGCCCATCTAATTCAGTATTATGGACAGCAATATGATTACATTGACATGTTACAGTCCTGACAAGTGCTGATAGGCGGTCTGACGATGATAGCACAGTACCCTACAAGCCAAAAGCATCATCAAGTGTCTGAAGGGGCGATGTCTTGATAGGCAATTAGAGTGCCTGGCTTCCAGATTTATAGGCATATCAAATAAATCATCCCTGGCTTGTTTATATTGCTAACAATATTGTATTTCGCTTGCTGTGGGTGATGAGACTGTGTGTGTGTGTGTGTGTGTGTGTGTGTGTGTGTGTGTGTGTGTGTGTGTGTGTGTGTGTGTGTGTGTGTGTGTGTGTGTGTGTGTGTGTGTGTGTGTGTACGTGTGTGTGTACGTGTGTGTGTACGTGTGTGTGTACGTGTGTGTGTGTGTGCACGCGCGCGCCTTACATAGATGCTTGCACTGATGGATGGATGTGGGGTGCGTGTGATTTATCGCTAGTGCAAGGCACCATCAAATGAATCACGTTTCCAGGACCGAGCGAGGGAGATATCGGTGGGAAACACCAATGAAGAGGAGATGGGAAGGAACTAGGCGGACAGACACTGAGACAAGAAAGGGGGATCTTGTAAACAACCAGCGGGAGAAAAAGACAACTGCGGTGTCAACCAATGGAAGCTTGTCTCTCATTCTACCCTGATGAAGACAGCTTGTCTGTCGAAACGTTGATTATTAGGTTATTAAATTATTGCATCTGAGCTCCTAGAGTGTGCGGCTCTCCTTTTCTTTTTCTATCTTGTCTCTCGGGAACAGCAAATCAGTCTGTGGGCTATGTAGCTCATGCCCCAACACAGTGATATATTTCAATTATGCATTTCCGGACGAGGGTAGCCCCCTATTTCTTAAAAAGGACTAATTACAGCTTAGTCAATTCAACGATCTTATGATGTATGACGGCTATAGAGCCATGTCTGTGGGAATAGCTCTTCGAATCGCCCGGATAACATGAAGACAGAACACGTAGATAAAAGCAATATGCTGTCTTACCTTGCAGCTAAACTGGGTCAATGCAGTCAAAACCATTGTGCCGACCGGAAGAGTCTTGTCATTCAAACATAAAACCTTTAGCTCCGCATCCTTCAACAGCAGAACAATCACTTCACTCTCCTGCCTAGCGCGCTCACCAAAAGGCTATACGAGATCAGCTCTCGCGGCATCTCGATGCCAACACTCACTCCCTCCTCATCTCCTGCAGCGCCTCCAGAAGAAAGCCCAAGTGCTTCCCTATTCTCAACTGATTGACTATTATAAACAGATTTATGGTCTATCTAGAAATATCTAAACTCAAAGATGAAAACAAAGTTTACAGTCCAGTTCAATAAACAAACGACCTATTGCACCGCTTAAATGTCCCGTGCACACAACTCACACCATTCGTTGTATGCACAAATCAGGCGGTCTGGGACGTGCTTTTATGATCAAAACAAAATGAAAGAACTCGTACCAACTGACGTTTAGGAACCAATAGGGCCAATTTTCGCTTCTCACACGAGTAGCCTAACCTACACCTGTTTTCATTCTGCAACAAAAGACCCGAGCGTACCTTATAGATCTGAAGTCTCTCCTGTCTCTCCCCGAAGTCTTCTCTGGGTTCCGCAAGGATACGACGTGCTGCTCACAACCCTCGAGTGGCACCGAGGGCGGGGGAAAGTCCAACCCGTTCTTCCAAGTTTTCACTTGCTTTTTGTTAATGCTTGGTTGCTTGTGTGTTCTGTATTTTCTATATGGCTTCTGTGTAGTCTTTGCGCGGTTTTATCATTACAATATTCATATCCAATGTATTCTATCTGCCTGTAGCCAAACCGTGCCCCTCTCTCCCTACGTCACCGAGGGAAGGATCGATGCTGGCGTTTCAGCAACACGGCGGCTGGACAGCGCACGTCTACTTGGGCTCTGAGGCCACGGCAGCAGCATTGGCTTCACGCTCCGCTGCTGGGGGTTCCCCCTCGTTGTCACGCTCTAGTGAAATCCACACACCAGCACGGGGTCGTCCCGCGTTCTTCGTGTAGCTCTAGCCTAGTAGCGTCATTCGGCCTTGGCTAGCAGAGAAGTTGCAGGTTGGATTGGTACAAAAATCCCACGCGAAAACTGTTTTATACACCAGGCAGAGCTTCCACCTCCCTTTTCGCTCTACTTAAAGTGGGAAGAGATCTGATTGGAGGATGTCACGGTGTAAGGACCAGCCTATTTCATAAAGGGTGAGGGGCTAGAAGTGGAGAGAGAATTAACTCGGGATTGATGTTCTCAATTAAAAAGTGCATTTCTCAGCAGATGCGATTTCAGTGAGGGCCTCTGATAGCCCACTAAGATAACTTATTGCAATTTATTTAACTGAACGCATTGATCTAACTCAACTCCCGTGGGTAGGGTCTGGTTAAAGATGCAAGGCGTGATTAAAATGTTACAAGCATAGCTTTTAAAGATGAAAGCTTAAAATTGCCTTCCTTCAAAATGCAACACTTAGGCATTTTCCCCAAAACGCAGTCTTTTCATGAAAGAATCCGGAATCAGGAGTACATTTAGGTGATTATCCTATTTGTGCCGACATTTTACGGACAAGAACCCCTCTACCCCTCCCTTCGTTATTCAGTGTGTGAAAAGACCTAGGTCTACCGCCAGCCGGCATGTGGTAAAGACCGTACGTTGACATGGTTAGGCTTTCAATCAATCACATTTATTTATGAAGCCCTTTTTACAACAGCAGTTGTCACAAAGTGCTTATACAGAAACCGTACCTAAAATCCCAGAGAGCAACGCAGATGTAGAAGCTCTTGGCTAGGAAAAACTCCCCAGAAAGGGCTTTATTGGGGCATATTGCTTAGCCTATAGTCCCTACTTAGCCTTGCTTTATACTTGGCAACGGGATATACAGTGCATTCGGAAAGAATTCAGACCCCTTGACTTTTTCCACATTGTGTTACTTTACAGCCTTATTCTAAAATTGATTAAATAAATAAAAATCCTCATCAATCTACACACATTACGCCATAATGACAAAGCAAAGGGGTTTTGTTGCAAATGTATTAAAATGTTTAAAAAACAGAAATACCTTATTTATATACAGTATCAGTCAAAGGTTCGGAGTGTGCAAAGTTGTCATCAAGGCAAAGGGTGGCTACTTTGAAGAATCTAAAATCTGAACACTTTTTTGGTTACTACATAATTCCATATGTGTTATTTCATACTTTTGATGTCTTCACTATTATTCTAAAATGTAGAAAATAGTAAAAATAAAGAAAACCATTGAATGAGTAGGTGTGTCTAAACTTTTGACTGGTACTGTTTGTATTCAGACCTTTTGCTATGAGACTTGAAATTGAGCTCAGGTGCATCCTGTTTCCATTGATCCTTAAGATGTTTCTTCAACTTGATTGAAGTCCACCGGTGGTAAATTCAATTGATTGGACATTATTTGGAAAGGCACACACCTGTCTATATAAGGTCCCACAGTTGACAGTGCCTGTCAGAGCAAAAACCAAGCCATGAGGTCAAAGGAATTGTCCGTAGAGCACCGAGACAGGATTGTGTCGAGGCACAGATCTGGGGAAGGGTACCAAAACATTTCTGCAGTATTAAAGGCCCCCAAGAACACAGTGGCCTCCATCATTTTTAAAACCAAGACTCTTCCTAGAGCTGGCCCGCCCGGCCAAACTGAGCAATCAGGGGAGAAGGGCCTTGGTCATAGAAGCTTGTAGCGTCATACACAAGAAGACTCAAGGCTCTAATCGCTGCCAAAGGTGCTTCAACAAAGTACTTAGTAAAGGGTCTGAAGGGTCAGTTTTTATATATATATACACATTTGCAACCATTTCAAAAAACAGTTTTTGCTTTGTCATTATGGAGTACTGTGTGTATATTGATGAGAGGGACAAATGATTTAATACATACTAGAATACGGCTGTAACGTGCAGCTACTACCAGGGATCTAATGGGGTGGAAAATACCAAGTAAAAGTAACCTAAATGTGTGGTGTTTCAATGGAAATGAGAAAATAACGCAGTGAGGCTCCATAACCTTCGAATCGGGATTATTTCAGGACCATGGACAGCGGTTAGTGTGAAGTAACAGGCCCACGCCATTTGTAAGGCCAGTGATTTAATCAGGCCTGGCCTGAGTAATGAGGAAACTTCATATGTGGTACTATATTCTATTGGACAGAAGTATTGATGTGAGCCGTCATGCATGGCAGGAAGGGAGGACACAGTAATGGTCTTTCGCTCTGTCTCTCTAATACAGGGCCTACAAATTTGATCTTCTTCCTCTCTCACGCACATACACACACACACACACCATTTGCAGGGGCATTTGGAAAGCTTTGCTGGAGGGGGTCTAATAGGCGAATCAGGATGGCTAAAATAACAGCAGCAGGTGCATGGCTGGCCTAATTAGGCATTACGCTGTGGTGGTCTACCTCTGCCTTTCTCGCCCTGCGAGCGGGGAAACATTTGGGGTCATTTATAAAAATCACTAACTCTAGCCGAGGGAAACGTGTCTCAGAGTCACTATGGGCGGCCAATGCGATGCTGCTATGGTTCAAATGTGGACCGGTGGGATTGAGCTAAGAGCCGCCAAAATAGGTCTACATACTCCGATTCCATCTGTGGCTAGCTAAAGTGCATTCGGGAAGTATTCAGACCCCTTGACTTTTTCCACATTTTGTTACGTGATAGCATTATTCTGAAAATTGAAAAATCCTCATCAATCTACACAAAACACCCCATTATGACAAAGCGAAACAGGTTATTGGAAATTTTTGCAAATCTATTAAAAATAAAAAAACAGAAATACCTTATTTACATAAGTATTCAGACCTTTTGCTCTGAGACTTGAAATTGAGCTCAGGTGCATCCTGTTTCCATTGATCATCCTTGAGATGTTTCTACAACTTGATTGGAGTCTACCTGTGGTAAATTCAAACCATGGGGTCAAAGGAATTGTCCATAGAGCACCGAGACAGGATTGTGTTGAGGCACAGATCTGAGGAAGGGTACCAAAACATTTCTGCAGCATTGAAGGTCCCCAAGAACACAGTAGCCTCCATCATTCTTAAATGGAAGAAATTTGGAACCACCAAGACTCTTCCTAGAGCTGGCCGCCCGGCCAAAGTGAGCAATCAGAGGAGAAGGGCCTTGGTCAGGGAGGTGACCAAGAACCCGATGGTCACTCTGACAGAACTCCAGAGTTCCTCTGTTGAGAGGGGAGAACCTTCCAGAAAGACAACCATCTCTTCAGCACTCCACCAATCAGACCTTTATGGTAATGGCCAGATGGAAGCCACTCCTCACTAAAAGGCACATGACAGCCTGCTTGGAGTTTGCCAAAAGGCACCTAAAGACTCTCAGACCATGAGAAACAAAACTATCTGGTCTGGTGAAACCAAGATTGAACTCTTTGGCCTGAATGCCAGGTGTCACGTCTGGAGGAAACCTGGCACTATCCCTACGGTGAAGCATGGTGGTGGCAGCGTCATTCTGTGGGGATGTTTTTCAGCGGCAGGCACTGAGAGACTAGTCAGGATTGAGGCAAAGATGGAACGGAGCAAAGTACAGAGAGATCCTTGATGATAACCTGCTCCAGAGTGCTCAGGACCTCAGACTGGGACTAAGGTTCACCTTCCAACAGGACAACGACCCTAAGCACACAGCCAAGACAATGCAGGAGTGGCTTCAGGACAAGTCTCTGAATGTCCTTGAGTGGCCCAGCCAGAGCCTGGACTTGTACCAATCGAACATCTCTGGAGAGACCTGAAAATAGCTGTGCAGTGACGCTCCCCATCCAACCTGACAAAACTTGAGAGGATCTGCATAGAAGAATGCGAGGAACTTGTCACGTCCTGACCTTAGAGATCCTTTTTATGTCTCTGTTTTGGTTGGTCAGGGCGTGAGTTTGGGTGGGCATTCTATGTCTGGTGTTCTATGTTGTCTTTGTGTTGTATTTCTGTGTGTTTGGCCTGATATGGTTCTCAATCAGAGGCAGCTGTCTATCATTGTCTCTGATTGAGAATCATATTTAGGTAGCCTGTTCCCACCTGTGTTTGTGGGTGGTTGTTTCCGGTTTAGTGTTTTTGTCACCTTTCAGGACTGTCCGTTTGTCGTGTTTGTTGTTTTATTTAGTGTTGCATATTTTATTAAATGATATGAACACTTACCACGCTGCACCTTGGTCCGCTTCTTCTCCTACAGACGACAAGCGTTACAGAACTCCCCAAATACAGGTGTGCCAGGCTTGTAGCGTCATACCCAAGAAGACTTGAGGCATTAATTGCTGCAAAAGGTGCTTCAACAAAGTACTTAGTAAAGGGTCTGAATACTTATGTAAATGTGATATTTCAGTTTGCAAACATTTCTAAAAACGTTTTTTGCCTTGTCATTATGGAGTATTGTGTGTAGATTGATTAGGCAAAAGAACACTTTTAATCAATTTTAGAATAAGGCTTTAATGTCATAAAATATGCCAAAGTAGGCCTATTCATATGATGAGATCACGGCTGTTCAGACCTACGCAGCACGATAGACAGACACACACTAAAAATAAAAGGTTGCTGGAGGAGCCTTTAGGAGTTTTTGAAACTGTGGGAACCCCTATAAGTTCTTCAAGAACCCTTTAAAAAACCCATTAATGGTTCCACAAAGAACGTTTGTGGAATAAGAAATACTTATTTTCCACCATAATTTGCAAATAAATTCATAAAAAATCCTACAATGTGATTTTCTGGATTTTTTTTTCTCATTTTGTCTGTCATAGTTGAAGTGTATCTATGATGAAAATTACAGGCCTCTCTCATCTTTTTAAGTGGGAGAACTTGCACAATTGGTGGCTGACTAAATACTTTTTTGCCCCAGTGTACATGTGATCTGCATAACATTATGAGACAAACCAATACCAATGATATATACCTTTGTGTGCCTCCTGGTCAGTATACCTGCAGACACATGCAAGTAAGTGAGCCAGCCATTCAGTAATCTGAACCCAATGCAGCTTTTACATATTCTTACCTCTGTTGATTCCTATCAATTGAATTGGCCATTTTCAGAATTTCTAAAAAGGGAGAAAGTGTGAAATAACACCCCCATTTGCATAAATATGAAAAGATCGATGGTATCATCATAAAAGGAGAAACCTGCTGTCTTATCAAATTCAAATCAAACTGTTTAAGCTGGTCAGTTAGGTTCCTGCAAGAACCCCGAATAACTAAAGAGCCTCCTCGACTAACCCCACCTCCTATGGGGTTCTTGGAATAACCTTTTGTGGCAATATTTCAGTGCCAAGAACCCCAAGGTTCTTCAGGGAACTTTGAGGACGTTAGAAGGACCCTTGTTGAACCCCTAATTCTTGGAATGTAGAAGCTCACTGTGTTTTTTTCCTCTTTACCCCTTTCACCGTCCTTTGATACCTATTGTCCTACCTGTCCAATACCATACACCCACTGTTGCGCAATCTGTCTCGATTTCGCAACATTTCAAATTTGCAGCAACTTGAATATAACACACAACATGCCGCAGAGCTGTTTTCTTTGTGTTCTAGCGGCACCAAGAGGCGGTATTGTGTAACAACACCCGAGTCGAGAGAAGGCATGTTGCGCGGTGCAGCGGAATGATGCGGCTTGAATCCAGACGCACAATATATATTTGCTTAGGCTATATTGCAAATCAATTAATGGCTCAAGGATCCAATTGACTAATGTAATAAGCTCAACGAATTGGCAAGGCTTGGCTGAGATAGCAGTTGGATCATTACAATAGGAAAGGATGGCGTATAGACTTCACAAAACACACAAGAAGTCTACAGATTATTTCCATTGTGGTCCTCTTATTTGCTCCACAAGTAGCCTACGCGAATGGTGGATTAAACAATTACACATAAATACAATGGCAATACTTTGAAGGGTGTCTACAACTACAAGGAAATGACCTGATGCTTTAAAAAAATAAACAATTGGGTCCAAGGAGGGTCCGGTCACTCGTAATAGCCAAACTCTGCAACAGCTGTACACAATAATTACAATAATCTGTCATTATGGGACGGAAATATGTGATCTTTAAATATTGTGCATTATTAATGGGCTGCTGTAGTAATGTCATCAAACACTTGCAGGCCTCGATCCTCAATTAGCGACGCAGATATTAGAATAGGAGATCAAACGGCTTTGGTCGCCAGGAGGGAACTAGTCATTCCCCAATCCTAATCCTTCTATGGTTTCCTCACACAACTAAGTAGGCCTATAGCATTTTTCTCTGACTAACCAATGTGTTATTATTGACTCAGAGCTAAAATTAAGGCAAAATCTTCTAGTCCATATACTTTTTATTAGCAACAAATATATTATTTATTTAAATATAAACATATACAAATTAGGAGTATTGTCATAATTTACATAATTTGACAAAATCATTTTGGTACAGAGCACTTTTTTGTTGAAGAGGAGTAGCAAAACAAATGGACCTCTTTCATTCTCTCTTTCTGTCCCTCCCTCTTCTCCACCTCCACCAGTCTCTCAGTGCAGCACGGCAGCCAGTAGGGCAGTAACCAGAGAGATGGAGGATACCTGGGAGGGTGCACTGTTCCTATCATCATCAGTAGTAGTGACGAGGATCCTCTTGGTATTGGTGTGTTGAGGTCTACTTTCACAGTGCCTGAGGTCCCGTCCCACACAGCCAGCGTAGGCCATGGCGTGGGCCAGGTAACTCTGCTCCTGGACCCCGTGGAAGAGGTGTGCCATGGGGCCGCGGGCTAGCACTGCCACATCTTCCCCACCATGGGTCTCAGTGTCCAGGGGCACCGCAGACAGCTGCACGTAGTCCTTCGACTCTGACCAAGGTGAATAAATATGTGAATATGGACTGGAGAGATAGACATTCTGCAGGAGGGATATTTATCAAGAATGCCACAGGTGAAGGGAGGAGAGTACAGAGAGGAAAGCTACAGGTGAAGGGAGGAGAGTACAGAGAGGAAAGCTACAGGAGAAGGGAGGGGAGTACAGAGAGGAAAGCTACAGGAGAAGGGAGGAGAGTACAGAGAGGAAAGCTACAGGAGAAGGGAGGAGAGTACAGAGGAAAGCTACAGGTGAAGGGAGGAGAGTACAGAGAGGAAAGCTACAGGTGAAGGGAGGAGAGTACAGAGAGGAAAGCTACAGGTGAAGGGAGGAGAGTACAGAGAGGAAAGCTACAGGTGAAGGGAGAGGAGTACAGAGAGGAAAGCTACAGGTGAATGGAGGAGAGTACAGAGAGGAAAGCTACAGGTGAAGGAAGGGGAGTATAGAGAGGAAAGCTACAGGTGAAGGGAGGGGAGTACAGAGAGGAAAGCTACAGGTGACGGGAGGAAAGCTACAGGTGAAAGGAGGGGAGTATAGAGAGGAAAGCTACAGGTGAAGGGAGGAAAGCTACAGGTGAAGGGAGGGGAGTACAGAGAGGAAAGCTACAGGTGAAGGGAGGAGAGTATAGAGAGGAAAGCTACAGGTGAATGGAGGGGAGTACATAGAGGAAAGCTACAGGTGAAGGGGAGAAAGCTACAGGTGAAGGGAGGGGAGTACAGAGAGGAAAGCTACAGGTGAAGGGAGGAGAGTACAGAGAGGAAAGCTACAGGTGAAGGGAGCAAAGCTACAGGTGAAGGGAGGGGAGTATAGAGAGGAAAGCTACAGGTGAAGGGAGGAGAGTATAGAGAGGAAAGCTACAGGTGAATGGAGGGGAGTACATAGAGGAAAGCTACAGGTGAAGGGGGGAAAGCTACAGGTGAAGGGAGGGGAGTACAGAGAGGAAAGCTACAGGTGAAGGGAGGAGAGTACAGAGAGGAAAGCTACAAGTGAAGGGAGAGGAGTACAGAGAGGAAAGCTACAGGTGAAGGGAGGAGAGTACAGAGAGGAAAGCTACAGGTGAAGGGTGGAGAGTACAGAGAGGAAAGCTACAGAAGAAGGGAGGGGAGTACAGAGAGGAAAGCTACAGGTGAAGGGAGAGGAGTACAGAGAGGAAAGCTACAGGTGATGGGAGGATTGTACAGAGAGGAAAGCTACAGGTGAAGGGAGGAGAGTACAGAGAGGAAAGCTACAGGTGATGGGAGGAGAGTACAGAGAGGAAAGCTACAGGTGATGGGAGGATTGTACAGAGAGGAAAGCTACAGGTGAAGGGAGGATTGTACAGAGAGGAAAGCTACAGGTGAAGGGAGGAGAGTACAGAGAGGAAAGCTATACAAGAACAGAACATAGTTTTGGTTTCTTACGTGTATCCACTTTACCGATGTCAGGGCGCTTGTTGTCTACGACTTTGTATCCAGGGCCATTTCCGTACATCAGGGTTGTGTAAGGTAGCATATCCTTCCCATACAGAGGAGATTTCCCTGTGAGAGAGACACACAGTGGGATGAATCACAATGTAAAGTTCTTACACACACACACACACACACAGTAAGAGAGGAGGAGTGTGTCCCAAGGGAGCTAAGGGTCGAGCAGGTTGTCTCCAGACAGATGAGATATTAGACTTTCCAGACCCTACTGATGAACTGCTCAGTGTTTCACTACTGCATTAATCACCAAGACCTGGGAGGCTGGACCAGTGGGGGGCCACTGAGAGAGAGAGATAGGGAGAGAGAGATGGATGGATTTAGGGAGTGAGAGAGGGCTGAACAATGGGGAGCCACAGAGAGAGAGGGAGAGGCAGAGGGAGGGATGAGAGGAGTGGAGAGGGAGGGAAGCCTGAACGCTGGAGAGCCTCATAGAAGGAGCGATAGAGGGAGAGAGAGGCAGAAAGGGGTGGGAGGCAGAGAAGGGAGGGAGAGAGAGGCAGAGAAGGGAGGGAGAGAGAGAGGCAGAGAGGGGAGGGAGAGAGAGAGGGGAGGGAAAGAGAGGCAGAGAGGGGAGGGAGAGAGAGGCAGAGAGGGGAGGGAAAGAGAGGCAGAGAGGGGGGGAGAGAGAGGCAGAGAGGAGAGGGAGAGAGAGGCAGAGAGGGGAGGGAGAGAGAGGCAGAGAGGGGAGGGATGGGAGGTTAGGGAGTGATCTAGGCTGTTTGTTTTCCTCTGTAATTGCAGGGGAGAGAAAATGTCAGAGTGCCAGTGGCGTCTCCCAGATGGAGGCTGAAGCCGTCTAGTGGAGCACACCACCACCTCTGATGTCATCACAGCTGTGAGGAGTGACACCTTGGGGAAGGGGGGTGCAGAGCAGGAAGGTGGGGGGAGAGGTGTCAGAATGAGGATGTCCTGTCCACAGAGGAGGGGTGTGTGTGTACTTGGGGGAGAGATTCTTACTGCTTCACTACATAATAATATTACTAAACCAATGCAACATGACTATTGGTAGTTTCATCAATTTAGCATGACCTGACCAAAACTTCTAATCATGGAACCACCAAAAAAAGTTGACCAAACATTCCTTTAACTATAAAAACACTGTAGCGAAAAAGCCCTATAATCAGAATGATTACTAAAATAACCAACTCTAACTGTATGGGGAAAACATAAACCATAATCCATGTAGAAAGTTGTTTCTGTGAGTTCGTTGCTTACCCAGAATGCTTTGCCCTCTAAAGGGGTATCCATTGAAGGTGAAGGCGTGGGAGTGGTCAGCTGTCACCAGGGTGAGAGTTTCCTCCTCATTGGTCAGCTCCAGGCCCTTGGCGACAGCATTGTCAAAGGCAACTGTCTCGTGCAACGCCATGGAGGCTCTGCTGGCATGGTGGCCCTGGTCGATACGTCCACCTGACACACAGAGAGAGAAAGAGAAGGATGAAGTTACCCATTAACACTGATCTAAGCTCAGTATGTTGGTGTCATCTCTAAAGATTGAAGGTTAAGATTGGGGGAAGGTAAGCTGACCCTAGGTCTGTGTGTAAGCGACAAGGAACCACTGGCTCCTGGTATTCAAATAAAAAGAACACTAATAACATTGGAGTAAAGTTGAAATAAAGTTGAAATGACACTACTACAAGTGTTACTTAGCCAAGTAAAACGAACCTAGCTGCTGTTCTCTTATCAGTGCAGTCAGGAAGTGGAGAGGAGTTGGGCTAATATGTTGGGTCCCCAGGGAGCAGGAGGAGAGGGTACGGCGCACCATATGCCCAGCTCTATTTAAAGCCTGCTGCGATGTGTTATTTAAAACCCATTGTTGAAGATGCAAGACGCTCAACAGCACAATCAGGTCCCAGGGTGGTGCCTCAGATTGAAGGTAGGATGGATGAGGGCCTGTACCCAAGAGCCACCACTGTGGAACAGTAATGTGTTGTATTAGGCCCCGCACCTCTCTGAGGGGTTGGGTTAAATGTGAAAGACACATTTCAGTTGAAGGCATTCACTTGTACAACTGACTAGGTATCCCCCTTTCCAACATAATGTTCCCCCTCACACTGCGGCAAACACATGCAGGTACTACATGCAGATCCTACTACAGTCTGCAGATACAGATACATGTAGTGCACTGCAGTCCCTAACTGTCTTACTGAGAGGCACACAGCATCAGAACAGCAACTAACTAACCTCTGTATTGACTCAAGATCTAGAAATACGGGCACACACACTTTGAAACCAATGCATGTTGGTGTTCAGTTATATAAACAAGTGCTGTGATTATTCAATCAATAGATGGATTGTATTTTAACAAACAACCGTGCACCTACGTTAAGGAGGAACTTGTTGGGATTGGGTTGATGGATGGATTCATTGACTGACATCTTGGTTAACCCTTTGCTCACCTTCTACCAGGAGGAAGAATCCCTTGGGGTTTTTGCTGAGGATGCGGATGGCCTTTTCTGTGGTCTCAGCGATGGAAGGGTCCATGGTGGGGTCTCTCTCCACGTCGAAGCGCAGGTCTCCAGGCTCAAACAGGGCTGCAGGGAACAGGGTTGATCAGGTAAGAAAAGAACATTGTAGAAAAGGTAGAGGGTACGCAATGCGCTTCAGCCCGTGTAAATGTGTGATAAAATGAGTCAGTATCAGCTTAGTCAATATTCACAATACATATACTGTATGTAGGCTAAGTGAAGGCAGGATGAAGAACTCTATTCCAAAGTGTAAGAAAGTGAAAAAACCAAGGACACCCCAGTGTCTATTTATATACAGTAAGAATCAGCAGTAATGTTTGCTGTGACTTTCAAATACTCAGCTTTCCAGAATACACAGAAGAATTGACAGAATACTACAATCCTTTACCCATAAGGTAGTCAGTGGTGTCAGGGTCCACAGCGTCAAAGTCAGTCCTGTTCCACACATAACGAGCCACCTATCAGACAGACAGACCAGACAGACAGACCAGACAGACAGACAGACAGACAGACAGACAGACAGACAGACACAGACAGACAGACAGACAGACACAGACAGACAGACAGACAGACAGACACAGACAGACCAGACAGACAGACCAGACAGACAGACAGACAGACAGACAGACACAGACAGACAGACACAGACAGACAGACAGACAGACAGACAGACAGACAGACCAGACAGACCAGACAGACAGACCAGACAGACAGACAGACAGACAGACAGACACAGACAGACAGACAGACAGACACAGACAGACAGACAGACAGACAGACAGACAGACAGACAGTCAGACAGACACAGACAGACAGACAGACAGACAGACACATACAGACAGACAGACAGACAGACAGACAGACAGACAGACAGACAGAAAGAAAGAGAGAAAGAGAGAAAGAGAGAAAGAGGGGCAGTCTGAATACACATCTTTGGGCAGTTTTGTGGCTGAATGCAACCAATGTTGTGTGTCAATTTGTTGTTCCATAGTTTTTTTTCTCTCTCTACCTTTCCGACTTTCATCTGCTGCCAGTCAGAGATGAGGTGGCGTCCGTCCTTTCTCTTGCCACTGGAGGCCAGGTCTCGAGGGTACTCTGGGTCCCAGGTGCCCTTAGGGGTCATGTACTTCCTCCCCCCGCCGATGATCACCTGGAGACGGACACATCATTCATGTTCATGGTTGGTATTGAATAACAATAACAACTGAGGCAATCAGCTTGCCCACAACCAGATTCACCACAGATTTGACCTTCAGACTTGACCTTCAGATTTCAGACCTAATGACATTATCTTTAGTCATAGTCTCAAGCTCACCTTCATCAATGACTACTGAATAACATTACCTCTCTGGGTCAATAGAGGAGTTGAGAGGTCATGAATAAGAATAACTCTCTGGGTCAATAGAGGAGTTGAGAGGTCATGAATAACAATAACTCTCTGGGTCAATAGAGGAGCTGAGAGGTCATGAATAACACTAACTCTCTGGGTCAATAGAGGAGCTGAGAGACCATGAATAACAATAACTCTCTGGGTCAATAGAGGAGCTGAGTGGTCATGAATAACAATAACTCTCTGGGTCAATAGAGGAGCTGAGAGGTCATGAATAACACTAACTCTCTGGGTCAATAGAGGAGCTGAGTGGTCATGAATAACATTACCTCTCTGGGTCAATAGAGGAGCTGAGAGGTCATGAATAACAATAACTCTCTGGGTCAATAGAGGAGCTGAGAGGTCATGAATAACACTAACTCTCTGGGTCAATAGAGGAGCTGAGTGGTCATGAATAACACTAACTCTCTGGGTCAATAGAGGAGCTGAGAGGTCATGAATAACACTAACTCTCTGGGTCAATAGAGGAGCTGAGTGGTCATGAATAACATTACCTCTCTGGGTCAATAGAGGAGTTGAGAGGTCATGAATAACACTAACTCTCTGGGTCAATAGAGGAGCTGAGTGGTCATGAATAACATTACCTCTCTGGGTCAATAGAGGAGTTGAGAGGTCATGAATAACAATAACTCTCTGGGTCAATATAGGAGCTGAGAGGTCATGAATAACAATAACTCTCTGGGTCAATAGAGGAGTTGAGAGGTCATGAATAGCACTAACTCTCTGGGTCAATAGAGGAGCTGAGAGGTCATGAATAGCACTAACTCTCTGGGTCAATAGAGGAGTTGAGAGGTCATGAATAATAATAACTCTCTGGGTCAATAGAGGAGCTGAGAGGTCATGAATAACAATAACTCTCTGGGTCAATAGAGGAGCTGAGAGGTCATGAACAACAATAACTATCTGGGTCAATAGATGAGTTGAGAGGTCATGAATAACATTACCTCTCTGGGTCAATAGAGGAGCTGAGAGGTCATGAATAACAATAACTCTCTGGGTCAATAGAGGAGCTGAGACGTCATGAATAACAATAACTCTCTGGGTCATTAGAGGAGTTGAGAGGTCATGAATAACACTAACTCTTTGGGTCAATAGAGGAGCTGAGAGGTCATGAATAACACTAACTCTCTGGGTCAATAGAGGAGCTGAGAAGTCATGAATAACAATAACTCTCTGGGTCAATAGAGAAGTTGAGAGGTCATGAATAACACTAACTCTCTGGGTCAATAGAGGAGCTGAGTGGTCATGAATAACATTACCTCTCTGGGTCAATATAGGAGCTGAGAGGTCATGAATAACACTAACTCTCTGGGTCAATAGAGGAGTTGAGAAGTCATGAATAACACTAACTCTCTGGGTCAATAGAGGAGCTGAGAAGTCATGAATAACAATAACTCTCTGGGTCAACAGAGGGGTTTTGGCAGCTCACATCAATGTCAGTGTTGTTTAGGAGCTGAGAGGCAATGTCTGTGCATCCTTCTTTCTTGGCAGAGGCGGGCATGTCTGCATCGCTGTACCACTTCCTGCTGGCACTGTGGGCATATGTTGCGGCAGGAGTTGCATGCTGGACCCGCGTTGTTGTGACGATGCCAACGGATTTACCTAGGAGGGAATGAGGGAGGGAAGGAGGAAGAGTGAGATGTGAGGAAGAGTGAGAGGTGAGGAAAGAAGGAGGGTGGGAGAGGAGGAGGTCAGAAAGGAAGGAGGGAGGGAGAGGGTCAGGGGAAAGTTTTCCATCAAACCTTGTCCACTATCAAAATAATCACCCTTGGTTTAAATACTTACTGTATATTTAATGTGTGATATAGCAATGTGGCTGTGTTTTTGTGTCAGATATCACACTACACAGCATTGAATTTAGAATATTTACAGTTATTATGCTCATAGCAAGTAATTTATCAGTTTTGCTGCCGCTGGAAGCACTTTCTATGTTGTTCTCTCTGTCAAACACATGGTTGCTTTTAATCTCTCTCTCTGAAGGGATATCAGCCTACTGTGTAGGGGTCAGGGCTGTCTCTGAAGGGATATCAGCCTCCTGTGTAGGGGTCAGGGCTCTCTCTGAAGGGATATCAGCCTTCTGTGTAGGGGTCAGAGCTGTCTCTGAAGGGATATCAGCCTTCTGTGTAGGGGTCAGGGCTCTCTCTGAAGGGATATCAGCCTTCTGTGTAGAGGTCAGGGCTGTCTCTGAAGGGATATCAGTCTTCTGTGTAGGGGTCAGGGCTCTCTCTGAAGGGATATCAGCCTTCTGTGTAGAGGTCAGGGCTGTCTCTGAAGGGATATCAGCCTTCTGTGTAGGGGTCAGGGCTCTCTCTGAAGGAATATCAGCCTTCTGTGTAGGGGTCAGGGCTGTCTCTGAAGGGATATCAGCCTTCTGTGTAGAGGTCAGGGCTGTCTCTGAAGGGATATCAGCCTGCTGTGTAGGGGTCAGGGCTGTCTCTGAAGGGATATCAGCCTTCTGTGTAGGGGTCAGGGCTGTCTCTGAAGGGATACCAGCCTTCTGTGTAGGGGTCAGGGCTCTCTCTGAAGGGATATCAGCCTTCTGTGTAGGGGTCAGGGCTGTCTCTGAAGGGATATCAGCCTTCTGTGTAGGGGTCAGGGCTGTCTCTGAAGGGATATCAGCCTTCTGTGTAGGGGTCAGGGCTGTCTCTGAAGAGATATCAGCCTCCTGTGTAGGGGTCAGGGCTGTCTCTGAAGGGATATCAGCCTCCTGTGTAGGGGTCAGGGCTGTCTCTGAAGGGATATCAGCCTTCTGTGTAGGGGTCAGGGCTGTCTCTGAAGGGATATCAGCCTTCTGTGTAGGGGTCAGGGCTGTCTCTGAAGGGATATCAGCCTCCTGTGTAGGGGTCAGGGCTGTCTCTGAAGGGATATCAGCCTTCTGTGTAGAGGTCAGGGCTATCTCTGAAGGGATATCAGCCTTCTGTGTAGGGGTCAGGGCTGTCTCTGAAGGGATATCAGCCTTCTGTGTAGGGGTCAGGGCTGTCTCTGAAGGGATATCAGCCTCCTGTGTAGGGGTCAGGGCTGTCTCTGAAGGGATATCAGCCTTCTGTGTAGGGGTCAGGGCTGTCTCTGAAGAGATATCAGCCTTCTGTGTAAGGGTCAGGGCTGTGGAGCTGGGAGTTATGAAATATTTATGGTTGGTGATAAGGGAACATGATAACAGTCAAGGTAACATTCTCCTGCCTCCATCAGCAGCTCAGTTCTACACCAGGCCACAACACCTGATCACCAAAGAAGCCAGAGGGCCCAGACTCCAGCCAACAGCTACAGGTGGTCCTTATGGACTCAAATGAACATCTAGCCAACTGTTATCTCTCTTGTGTTTATTAGTGTTTTGTATCGGTATCTAACACCCACCTGATTATATAACGTGTCCAGGAAAACTGGACCCTAGTTATTGTCTGTAAGGTCTTCCTGATAAGTCAACTGGATCAGGACAAACTCTGCACCCTAGTTATCGTCTGTAAGGTTTTCCTGGTAGGTCAACTGGATCAGAACAAACTCTGCACCCTAGTTATCGGTAGTAAGGTTTTCCTGGTAGGTCAACTGGATCAGAACAAACTCTGCACCCTAGTTATCGATAGTAAGGTTTTCCTGGTAGGTCAACTGGATCAGAACAAACTCTGCACCCTAGTTATCGGTAGTAAGGTTTTCTTGGTAGGTCAACTGGATCAGAACAAACTCTGCACCCTAGTTATCGTCTGTAAGGTTTTCCTGGTAGGTCAACTGGATCAGGACAAACTCTGCACCCTAGTTATCGTCTGTAAGGTTTTCCTGGTATGTCAACTGGATCAGAACAAACTCTGCACCCTAGTTATCGGTAGTAAGGTTTTCCTGGTAGGTCAACTGGATCAGGACAAACTCTGCACCCTAGTTATCGGTAGTAAGGTTTTCCTGGTAGGTCAACTGGATCAGAACAAACTCTGGACCCTAGTTATCGTCTGTAAGGTTTTCCTGGTAGGTCAACTGGATCAGGACAAACTCTGCACCCTAGTTATCGTCTGTAAGGTTTTCCTGGTAGGTCAACTGGATCAGAACAAACACTGGACCCTAGTTATCGTCTGTAAGGTTTTCCTGGTAGGTCAACTGGATCAGGACAAACTCTGCACCCTAGTTATCGGTAGTAAGGTTTTCCTGGTAGGTCAACTGGATCAGGACAAACTCTGGACCCTAGTTATCGTCTGTAAGGTTTTCCTGGTAGGTCAACTGGATCAGAACAAACTCTGCACCCTAGTTATTGGTAGTAAGGTTTTCCTGGTAGGTCAACTGGATCAGGACAAACTCTGGACCCTAGTTATCGTCTGTAAGGTTTTCCTGGTAGGTCAACTGGATCAGGACAAACTCTGCACCCTAGTTATCGGTAGTAAGGTTTTCCTGGTAAGTCAATTGGATCAGGATAAACTCGGGGCCCTAGTGATGTGGGAAGTTGGACAGAGATATGGTTCCTACCAGCATCTTTGGCCCACTTGAGAATAGAGGTGACCTCGTTGCCCTTCTGGGTCTTGCAGATTCCGTTGCGTGCGGCAGCGTTCACCCCGACCGTGTTCAGGTTAGTCTTAACACCACACAGGTAGGCTGTGGCTGTGGATGAACTGTCAGGGATCTGGAAGTCAACACTGTATGTCTGCACACAGACAGACAGTACATGCAGACATTAAGGGATAGAAATGAATACACATGAATAATATTTACGCATGAGCTTGCACCTCATACATACATCATTATACACAACAGACACAATCTCTTCCTCTGAAAGAGGTACCCATGGTTCAGGCTGCACATCAAACAAAGTGTAATCTCTGTGGGTATCTCTATGCATGTTAATGTATGTATTTGAAGATTGTTTGTTTGTTTGTGTACCTTGAGGAGGCCCGCATGGGGGAAAGTATCCATGGTCATCACTGTCTCCTCTCCAGACTGGTTGTGCATCTGGCCCTTGAGGATTCGAGCTGCTGTGATAGTGGTAATGCCCATACCTTGGGGGGAATGGCACAGAGAAATAGGTCACACTGGGGTTGAACTGGACTGTAACTGGTGAATTAGAATAGGCTGGAAAAGGAGGTTTCGAATGAGTTTCCCTCATTGTATTTGTTATGTATTTGGATATGTTTAATACACCACTGATGTGAGGTTTGGACGGTGGTCACTCACCGTCACCCAGGAAGAGCATGATGTTTTTGGCCACATTGGTGTTCAACTTCCTGTTCAGCGCCGCTTGCAAAGCCTTGGCACCCTGGGCTCTCCAGAACTCTGGGTTTTCCTCCTCAACTGGGCCAGAGACACACATACTTTTCAAAAACATACGAATCTAAAACACACTAATAAAAACATGCTTATCTAAAACACACTTATCTGAACTCCTCTAACTCTCAAAACTTACACAGAGCAAACATTTCAGGAATATAAAAATGTTTTAACTTCTGTAATATTTGGTATAATCTACTTTGAGAGTGTGTATGTGTGTGTGAGAGAGAGAGAGATCAGAGGGGGTAGAGATGAACACCCTATGGACTGTGAGAGAGAGAGAGAGAGAGAGAGAGAGAGAGAGAGAGAGAGAGAGAGAGAGAGAGAGAGAGAGAGAGAGAGAGAGAGAGAGAGAGAGAGAGAGAGAGAGAGAGAGAGAGAGAGAGAGAGAGAGAGAGAGAGAGAGAGAGAGAGAGGAGAGAGAGAGGAGAGAGAGGAGAGAGAGAGAGAGAGAGAGAGAGAGAGAGAGAGAGAGAGAGATCAGAGGGGATAGAGATGAACGCCCTATGGACTGGTCTTTGGTCAGGCTCCAGGAAACAGACTATCATACTTCACATGCATGGTCTTTTATCTCCTTCAGCTAAACATACTGTAGATAGGAGGCTACAGTAACATACTGCAGATAGAAGGTTAGAGTTATATTCTGTTGATAGAAGGCTACCGTAACATACTGTAGATAGAAGGCAACAGTAACATACTGTAGACAGGAGGCTAGAGCAACAGTAACATATTGTATATAGGAGGCTACAGTAACATACTGTAGATAGGAGGCTTACAGTAACATACTGTAGATAGGAGGCTACCGTAACATACTGTAGATAGGGGGCAACAGTAACATACTGTAGATAGGAGGCTACAGTAACATACTGTAGATAGGAGGCTACAGTAACATACTGTAGATAGGAGGCTACAGTAAAATATTGTATATATGAGGATACAGTAACATATTATATATAGGAGGTTACAGGAACATATTGTAGACAGGAGGCTACCGTAACATACTGTAGATAGGAGGCTACAGTAACATACTGTAGACAGGAGGCTAAAGCAAAAGTAACATATTGTATATAGGAGGCTACTGTAACATATTGTATATAGGAGGCTACAGTAACATACTGTAGATAGGAGGCTACAGTAACATACTGTAGACAGGAGGCTACAGTGACATACTGTAGATAGGAGGCTACCGTAACATACTGTAGATAGGGGGCAACAGTAACATACTGTAGATAGGAGGGAACAGTAACATACTGTAGATAGGAGGGAACAGTAACATACTGTAGATAGGGGGCAACAGTAACATACTGTAGATAGGAGGCTACAGTAACATACTGTAGACAGGAGGCTAGAGCAACAGTAACATATTGTATATAGGAGGCTACTGTTACATATTGTATATAGGAGGCTACAGTAACATACTTTAGACAGGAGGTTACAGTAACATACTGTAGATAGAAGGCTACAGTAACATACTGTAGATAGAAGGCTACAGTAACATACTTTAGACAGGAGGTTACAGTAACATACTGTAGATAGGAGGCTACAGTAACATACTGTAGATAGGAGGCTACAGTAACATACTGTAGATAGAAGGCTACAGTAACATACTGCAGATAGAAGGCTACCGTAACATACTGTAGATAGAAGGCAACAGTAACATACTGTAGATAGAAGGCTACCGTAACATACTGCAGATAGAAGGCTAGAGTTATATTCTGTAGATAGGAGGCTACCGTAGAATACTGTAGATAGGAGGCTACTGTAACATACTGTAGATAGGAGGCTACCGTAACATACTGTAGATAGGAGGCTACAGTGACATACTGTAGATAGAAGGCTACAGTAATATACTGTAGATAGGAGGCTACAGTAACATACTGTAGATAGAAGGCAACAGTAACATACTGTAGATAGGAGGCTACAGTAACATACTGTAGATAGAAGGCAACAGTAACATACTGTAGATAGGAGGCTACAGTAACATACTGTAGATAGGAGGCTACTGTAACATACTGTAGATAGGAGGCTACCGTAACATACTGTAGATAGGAGGCTACAGTGACACACTGTAGATAGAAGGCTACAGTAATATACTGTAGATAGGAGGCTACAGTAACATACTGTAGATAGAAGGCTACAGTAATATACTATAGATAGGAGGCTACAGTAACATACTATAGATAGGAGCAAACAGTAACATACTGTAGATAGGAGCAAACAGTAACATACTGTAGATAGGAGCAAACAGTAACATACTGTAGATAGGAGGCTACAGTAACATACTGTAGATAGGAGGCTACAGTAACATACTGTAGATAGGAGGCTACCGTAACATACTGTAGATAGGAGGCTACAGTAACATACTGTATATAGGAGGCTACAGTAACATACTGTAGATAGGAGGCTACAGTAACATACTGTAGATAGATTGCTACAGTAATATACTATCGATAGGAGGTTACAGACAGTGCTTTAATTACATATTGTCATGGGTTTCAATTAGGACTGCAGATTGTAGTTGTTTCGTACTTTGATGTTTTGTCAGATTCAGGAGAACTTGTGTAGCGAGGTGAGAGAGAAGAGAGACAGAGGCAATTAAGAGTTTAGAAGTTTAAGACAAGTGAAAGGAGATCAAGGAGAGGGAAGAGTAGGAGAAGAGTGAGATCAGGTGAGAGAGAGAGTATGATGATGGAGTGAGAGGAGATTAGTTTGTGAAAGGAGGGAGTAAGGTTTGAGGGGAAGGACCGTAGAAACCAATGAAAAGAGTGAATATAATTACAAACACAACTCAGAAGAAAGTAATAATGATTGTAAGTCGATGAGAAGAGCAGGAGATGAGCTAAGTCAGGTCAGGTGACCATCCAGAGTAAATGTGTGTCTGGCAGATCTTTTACCTTTGACGGTGGTTGAACCCAAAACCCCCAGTAGACACAGGGCCATGATGGACCATTTCTGAGTTTCCATGATGATGTCTAAAGAGGACAGTTATTCTCTCTGATCACCCCTCACACGCAACAGAAAAATATATTCCAGCCCTCCCCGGCGATAAATAATTTGTAATGGCAGGTCATAAAACTGACTGATAGTGACCTTAGGCCACACACCATTTAGTATCTTTGAGATCTCCCCACTGATTCTGGCCAAACCGTGGTTGGCACCTTCAGCACACGAGAAGATATTAAATGTAGAGACTGAGAACCAACACCAATGTGGTGACTGACAACCAACACAAATGTGGTGACTGACAACCATACCAACACCAGTGTGGTGACTGACACCATACCAACACCAGTGTGGTGACTGACAACATACCAACACCAATGTGGTGACTGACACCATACCAACACCAATGTGGTGATTGACACAATACCAACACCAGTGTGGTGACTGACACCATACCAACACCAGTGTGGTGACTGACAACATACCAACACCAATGTGGTGACTGACACCATACCAACACCAATGTGGTGATTGACACAATACCAACACCAGTGTGGTGACTGACACCATACCAACACCAGTGTGGTGACTGACAACATACCAACACCAATGTGGTGACTGACACCATACCAACACCAATGTGGTGACTGACACCATACCAACACCAGTGTGGTGACTGACAACATACCAACACCAATGTGGTGACTGACACCATACCAACACCAATGTGGTGATTGACACAATACCAACACCAGTGTGGTGACTGACAACATACCAACACCAATGTGGTGACTGACACCATACCAACACCAATGTGGTGATTGACACAATACCAACACCAGTGTGGTGACTGACACCCTACCAACACCAGTGTGGTGACTGACACCATACCAACATCAATGTGGTGACTGACAACCAACACCAACACCAATATGGTGACTGACAACCAACACCAACACCAATGTGGTGACTGACAACCAACACCAACACCAATATGGTGACTGACAACCAACACCAACACCAATGTGGTGACTGACAACCATACCAACACCAATATGGTGACTGACACCATACCAACACCAATGTGTTGACTGACAACCAATGTGGTGACTGACAACCAACACCAACACCAATATGGTGACTGACAACCAACACCAATATGGTGACTGACACCATACCAACACCAGTGTGGTGACTGACACCATACCAACACCAATGTGGCGACTGACAACCAACTCCAACACCAATGTGGTGACTGACACCATACCAACACCAATGTGGCGACTGACAACCAACACCAACACCAATGTGGTGACTGACAACCAACTCCAACACCAATGTGGTGACTGACAACCAACACCAACACCAATGTGGTGACTGACAATCACTCCAACACCAATGTGGTGACTGACAACCATACCAACACCAATGTGGTGACTGACAACCAACACCAAAACCAATGTGGTGACTGACAACCTTACCAACATCAATATGGTGACTGACAACCAACATCAGAGGTGACTAACAAACCAACACCAGTGTGCTCTCACAAGCAGACAAATGAAGTGCAAGTAATTAAGAAAGCAATGAGACACACACACACACACACACACACACGCCATGTTTTTCTCTGTGATTTCATGGCCTTTCACTAGAAAGACTGAACTCTAGTACCTTAGACTCTCTACAGCTGTTTGAATACCTGATGTCCCACAGATTAAAACACCTACTCAGACATTATTAGAGCCAACAGCTCTGAATCATTGCTTTTGTTTATGACTTTATTGATTAACAGACTAGCAGTTGATTAAAGGCACAGAGAGTGTGTGGAGACAGAGCTTCCACTAAACACACTGTAAACACTGACCTCGGATCTGCTAATACAATCGGGAACACACACAAACACACACACTAAATGAGTAGATCATTAATAACACAGTAGACAGGGGGATAAAGGATGATTTACGTTATAGAGTCCAAGGGGACTGGACTGCATGGATGAAGGGCTCTTGTCTGGGGAACAACTGCCAAACACACACACCAGTTAATCACGTATGCATATAAATACGGCAACTTATTTATGAACAGATTTTTTCATATACTCCCACACATTCTCACTACACAGACTTTCAACATAACACATCTTAACACTCAAATCACACACACACATTCAAGAACCTACACGCAGAGACAAGCAGCCCCAAACACTGTAGTGTGGGTAGTGATAACAGCGGTGGTGAGGGTGAAGGCAGGGTGTGTTGGCTCTGTGTTATTGCGGGGGGATTTACAGGCAGGAGGCATGTGCCATCACGTGGGCAATGTAAGTTAGGTGTTATCTTTAGTGCCTGTGAGGAGGTGTGCCCACGGGCCATTGGCATGCACTGTCACTGATTGACTGATTGAGTGATTACATCGTTGGTTGACTGACTGATTGAGTGACTTAATCATTGGTTGGTTGATTGACTGATTGAGTGACTGACTAGCTGGTTGGTTGACTGACTGATTGAGTGAGTGAGTGATTGACTAGCTGGTTGACTGACTGACTAACTGACTGAGTGAGTGAGTGACTGACTAGCTGGTTGGTTGACTGACTGACTAGCTGGTTGGTTGACAGGCTGCTTACGCTTCACCAGTATGAAAAATCCCATGGGTTTTTTGTTGAGGATGCTGCCACCATCATGCCTGGAATAGACCGCTCCATGCTGGTGTCCCTGTACAGCTCAAAACGCATGTCCCTGGGAGCAGACAGCCCTGCAATACACAGGCAGAGGTGTTATGCACTCACACTCACATCTCCAATAATGGGCAGCCACATAGATGGTGTGATGGCTCCCTCTAGTGAATATGTTAGCATTGAACAAACCTGAATCAGCTGTGTAGTGCTAGGGTAAAAATCAAAACGTGCCCCGAGGGAGGGACCACAGGACAGAGTTTGGGAAACCCTGGCCTAGGGAATAGGGTGTCATTTCGGACACAGTCAGTCTTCCCCAGTGCCCCATATACTGTACTGACCTATTAGGCCTCTTTAGCCTATCTGTTGGTTAGCGGTCTTTGAAAACTGGGAGGAACCTGTTGATTGTGATGGATAAAAGGAGGCTAAAGATAAGACCATGACAGTAATTGAAGAATCAACATGTCAGCAGGGGAAAGAATAATTCCTGTAACAGTCAGGCAAGATAAAACGATAACAAAGGGAAACAAAATGGCCACCGGGATAAGGTTACAGCGGTGTAAAATTACAGTGAGTACATACATGAAAGAGACCTCTGTTGTCTTCATTATAAGTAGTGTATTGAAGGGAATGTGAGGTTGAATGTCATCTCCATTATAGGTAGTATATTGAAGAGGGTGTGAGGTTGAATGTCATCTCCATTATAAGTAGTGTATTGAAGAGGGTGTGAGGTTGAATGTCATCTTCATTATAGGTAGTGTATTGAAGAGGGTGTGAGGTTGAATGTCATCTTCATTATAGGTAGTGTATTGAAGAGGGTGTGAGGTTGAATGTCATCTCCATTATAGGTAGTATATTGAAGAGGGTGTGAGGTTGAATGTCATCTCCATTATAAGTAGTGTATTGAAGAGGGTGTGAGGTTGAATGTCATCTTCATTATAGGTAGTGTATTGAAGAGGGTGTGAGGTTGAATGTCATCTTCATTATAGGTAGTGTATTGAAGAGGGTGTGAGGTTGAATGTCATCTTCATTATAGGTAGTGTATTGAAGGGGGTGTGAGGTTGAATGTCATCTTCATTATAAGTAGTGTATTGAAGAGGGTGTGAGGTTGAATGTCATCTTCATTATAAGTAGTGTATTGAAGAGGGTGTGAGGTTGAATGTCATCTTCATTATAGGTAGTGTATTGAAGAGGGTGTGAGGTTGAATGTCATCTTCATTATAGGTAGTGTATTGAAGAGGGTGTGAGGTTGAACGTCATCTTCATTATAGGTAGTGTATTGAAGAGGGTGTGAGGTTGAATGTCATCTTCATTATAAGTAGTGTATTGAAGAGGGTGTGAGGTTGAATGTCATCTTCATTATAGGTAGTGTATTGAAGAGGGTGTGAGGTTGAATGTCATCTTCATTATAGGTAGTGTATTGAAGAGGGTGTGAGGTTGAATGTCATCTTCATTATAGGTAGTGTATTGAAGAGGGTGTGAGGTTGAATGTCATCTTCATTATAGGTAGTGTATTGAAGAGGGTGTGAGCTTGAATGTCATCTTCATTATAGGTAGTGTATTGACGAGGGTGTGAGGTTGAATGTCATCTTCATTATAGGTAGTGTATTGAAGAGGGTGTGAGGTTGAATGTCATCTTCATTATAGGTAGTGTATTGAAGAGGGTGTGAGGTTGAATGTCATCTTCATTATAGGTAGTGTATTGAAGGGGGTGTGAGGTTGAATGTCATCTTCATTATAAGTAGTGTATTGAAGAGGGTGTGAGGTTGAATGTCATCTTCATTATAAGTAGTGTATTGAAGAGGGTGTGAGGTTGAATGTCATCTTCATTATAGGTAGTGTATTGAAGAGGGTGTGAGGTTGAATGTCATCTTCATTATAGGTAGTGTATTGAAGAGGGTGTGAGGTTGAACGTCATCTTCATTATAGGTAGTGTATTGAAGAGGGTGTGAGGTTGAATGTCATCTTCATTATAAGTAGTGTATTGAAGAGGGTGTGAGGTTGAATGTCATC
This sequence comes from Salvelinus fontinalis, assembly GCF_029448725.1. Taxonomy (NCBI): domain Eukaryota; kingdom Metazoa; phylum Chordata; class Actinopteri; order Salmoniformes; family Salmonidae; genus Salvelinus; species Salvelinus fontinalis. The sequence goes on from NC_074675.1 coordinate 41,391,787, forward strand.
TTCATTATAGGTAGTGTATTGAAGAGGGTGTGAGGTTGAATGTCATCTTCATTATAGGTAGTGTATTGAAGAGGGTGTGAGGTTGAATGTCATCTTCATTATAGGTAGTGTATTGAAGAGGGTGTGAGGTTGAATGTCATCTTCATTATAGGTAGTGTATTGAAGAGGGTGTGAGCTTGAATGTCATCTTCATTATAGGTAGTGTATTGACGAGGGTGTGAGGTTGAATGTCATCTTCATTATAGGTAGTGTATTGAAGAGGGTGTGAGGTTGAATGTCATCTTCATTATAGGTAGTGTATTGAAGAGGGTGTGAGGTTGAATGTCATCTTCATTATAGGTAGTGTATTGAAGAGGGTGTGAGGTTGAATGTCATCTTCATTATAGGTAGTGTATTGAAGAGGGTGTGAGGTTGAATGTCATCTTCATTATAGGTAGTGTATTGAAGAGGGTGTGAGGTTGAATGTCATCTTCATTATAGGTAGTGTATTGAAGAGGGTGTGAGGTTGAATGTCATCTTCATTATTGGTAGTGTATTTAAGAGGGTGTGAGGTTGAATGTCATCTCCATTATAGGTAGTGTATTGAAGAGGGTGTGAGGTTGAATGTCATCTTCATTATAGGTAGTGTATTGAAGAGGGTGTGAGGTTGAATGTCATCTTCATTATAGGTAGTGTATTGAAGAGGGTGTGAGGTTGAATGTCATCTTCATTATAGGTAGTGTATTGACGAGGGTGTGAGGTTGAATGTCATCTTCATTATAGGTAGTGTATTGAAGAGGGTGTGAGGTTGAATGTAATCTTCATTATAGGTAGTGTATTGAAGAGGGTGTGAGGTTGAATGTAATCTTCATTATAGGTAGTGTATTGAAGAGGGTGTGAGGTTGAATGTCATCTTCATTATAGGTAGTGTATTGAAGAGGGTGTGGCCTCTCTTGAAAAAGCCAAACCTTGACCCGGAAAATATAAAAAACTATCGGCCTATATCGAATCTTCCATTCCTCTCAAACATTTTAGAAAAAGCTGTTGCGCAGCAACTCACTGCCTTTCTGAAGACAAACAATGTATACGAAATGCTTCAGTCTGGTTTTAGACCCCATCATAGCACTGAGACTGCACTTGTGAAGGTGGTAAATTAACTTTTAATGGCGTCAGACCGAGGCTCTGCATCTGTCCTCGTGCTACTAGACCTTAGTGCTGCCTTTGACACCATCGATCACCACATTCTTTTAGAGAGACTGGAAACCTAAATTGGTCTACAAGGACCAGTTCTGGCCTGGTTTAGATCTTACCTGTCGGAAAGATATCAGTTTGTCTCTGTGAATGGTTTGTCCTCTGACAAATCAACTGTGCATTTCGGTGTTCCTCAAGGTTCCGTTTTAGGACCACTATTGTTTTCACTATATATTTTACCTCTTGGGGATGTTATTCGAAAACATAATGTTAACTTTCACTGCTATGCGGAAGACACACAGCTGTACATTTCAATGAAACATGGTGAAGCCCCAAAATTGCCCTCGCTAGAAGCCTGTGTTTCAGACATAAGGAAGTGGATGGCTGAAAACTTTCTACTTTTAAACTCGGACAAAACAGAGATGCTTGTTCTAGGTCCCAAGAAACAAAGAGATCTTCTGTTAAATCTGACAATTCATCTTGATGGTTTTAAAGTCGTCTCAAATAAAACTGTGAAGGACCTCGGCGTTACTCTTGACCCTGATCTCTCTTTTGACGAACATATCAAGACTGTTTCAAGGACAGCTTTTTTCCATCTACGTAACATTGCAAAAATCAGAAATTTTCTGTCCAAGAATGATGCAGAAAAATTAATCCATGCATTTGTTACTTCTAGGTTAGACTACTGCAATGCTCTACTTTCCGGCTACCCGGATAAAGCACTAAATAAACTTCAGTTAGTGCTAAATACGGCTGCTAGAATCCTGACTAGAACCAAGAAATCTAATCATATTACTCCAGTGCTAGCTTCCCTACACTGGCTTCCTTCTAAGGCAAGGGCTGATTTCAAGGTTTTACTGTTAACCTATAAAGCGTTACATGGGCTTGCTCCTACCTATCTTTCCGAGTTGGTCCTGCCGTACATACCAATACGTACGCTACGGTCACAAGACGCAGGCCTCCTAATTGTCCCTAGAATTTCTAAGCAAACAGCGGGAGGCAGGGCTTTCTCCTATAGATCTCCATTTTTATGGAACAGTCTGCCTACCCATGTGAGAGACGCAGACTCGGTCTCAACCTTTAAGTCTTTACTGAAGACTTATCTCTTCAGTAGGTCATATGATTGAGTGTAGTCTGGCCCAGGAGTGTGAAGGTGAACGGAAAGGCTCTGGAGCAACGAACCGCCCTTGCTGTCTCTGCCTGGCCGGTTCCCCTCTCTCCACTGGGATTCTCTGCCTCTTACCCTGTTACAGGGGCTGAGTCACTGGCTTACTGGTGCTCTTTCATGCCGTCCCTGGGAGGGGTGCGTCACTTGAGTGGGTTGAGTTACTGACGTGATCTTCCTGTCTGGGTTGGCGCCCCCCCTTGGTTTGTGCTGTGGTGGAGATCTTTGTTGGCTATACTCGGCCTTGTCTCAGGATTATAAGTTGGTGGTTGAAGATATCCCTCCAGTGGTGCGGGGGCTGTGCTTTGGCAAAGTGGGTGGGGTTATATCCTTCCTATTTGGCCCTGTCCGGGGGTATCTTCGGATGGGGCCACAGTGTCTCCTGACCGCTCCTGTCTCAGCCTCCAGTATTTATGCTGCAGTAGTTTGTGTCGGGGGGCTAGGGTCAGTTGGTTATACCTGGAGTACTTCTCCTGTCTTATCCAGTGTCCTGTGTGAATTTAAGTATGCTTTCTCTAATTCTCTCGTTCTCTATTTCTTTCTCTCTCTGAGAACCTGAGCCCTAGGACCATACGTCAGGACTACCGGGCATGATGACTCCCTGCTGCCTCCAGTCCGCCTGGCCTTGCTGCTATTCCAGTTTCAACGGTTCTGCCTGCGGTTACGGAACCCCTACCTGTCCCAGACCTGCTGTTTTCAACTCTTAATGATCGGCTATGAAAAGCCAACAGATTTATTCCTGATTATTATTTGACCATGCTTGTCATTTATGAACATTTTGAAAATCTTGGCTCTCTCTAATTTTCTCCTTCTCTCTTTCTTTCTCTCGGAGGACCTGAGCCCTGGGACCATACGTCGGGACTGCCGGGCGTGGTGGCTCCTTGCTGTCCCCAGTCCGCCTGGCCTTGCTGCTGTTCCGGTTTCAGCTGTTCTGCCTGCGGTTATGGAACCGCCACCTGTCCCAGACCTGTTGTTTTTCAACTCTTAATGATCGGCTATGAAAAGCCAACTGAATATTATTCATGATTATTATTTGACCATGCTTGTCACTTATGAACATTTTTGAACATCTTGGCATAGTTCTGTTATAATCTCCACCCGGCACAGCCAGAAGAGGACTGGCCACCCCTCATAGCCGGGTTCCTCTCTAGGTTTCTTCCTAGGTTTTGGCCTTTCTAGGGAGTTTTTCCTAGCCAAAGTGCTTCTACACCTGCATTCTAGCTGTTTGGGGTTTTAGGCTGGGTCTCTGTACAGCACTTCGAGATATTAGCTGATGTACGAAGGGCTATATAAAATAAACTTGATTGATTGTGAGGTTGAATGTCATCTTCATTATAGGTAGTGTATTGAAGAGGGTGTGAGGTTGAATGTCATCTTCATTATAGGTAGTGTATTGAAGAGGGTGTGAGGTTGAATGTCATCTTCATTATAAGTAGTGTATTGAAGAGGGTGTGAGGTTGAATGTCATCTTCATTATAGGTAGTGTATTGAAGAGGGTGTGAGGTTGAATGTCATCTTCATTATAGGTAGTGTATTGAAGAGGGTGTGAGGTTGAATGTCATCTTCAACATAGGTAGTGTATTGAAGAGGGTGTGAGGTTGAATGTCATCTCCATTATAGGTAGTGTATTGAAAAGGGTGTGAGGTTGAATGTCATCTTCATTATAGGTAGTGTATTGAAGAGGGTGTGAGGTTGAATGTCATCTTCATTATAGGTAGTGTATTGAAGAGGGTGTGAGGTTGAATGTCATCTTCATTATAGGTAGTGTATTGAAGAGGGTGTGAGGTTGAATGTCATCTTCATTATAGATAGTGTATTGAAGAGGGTGTGAGGTTGAATGTCATCTCCATTATAGGTAGTGTATTGAAGAGGGTGTGAGATTGAATGTCATCTTCATTATAGATAGTGTATTGAAGAGGGTGTGAGGTTGAATGTCATCTTCATTATAAGTAGTGTATTGAAGAGGGTGTGAGGTTGAATGTCATCTTCATTATAGGTAGTGTATTGAAGAGGGTGCCAGGTTGAATGTCATCTCCATTATAGGTAGTGTATTGAAGAGGGTGTGAGGTTGAATGTCATCTTCATTATTGGTAGTGTATTGAAGAGGGTGTGAGGTTGAATATCACCTTCATTATAGGTAGTGTATTGAAGAGGGTGTGAGGTTGAATGTCATCTCCATTATAGGTAGTGTATTGAAGAGGGTGTGAGGTTGAATGTCATCTCCATTATAGGTAGTGTATTGAATAGGGTGTGAGGTTGAATGTCATCTTCATTATAGGTAGTGTATTGAAGAGGGTGTGAGGTTGAATGTCATCTTCATTATAAGTAGTGTATTGAAGAGGGTGTGAGGTTGAATGTCATCTTCATTATAGGTAGTGTATTGAAGAGGGTGTGAGGTTGAATGTCATCTTCATTATAGGTAGTGCATTGAAGAGGGTGTGAGGTTGAATGTCATCTTCATTATAGGTAGTGTATTGATGAGGGTGTGAGGTTGAATGTCATCTCCATTATAGGTAGTGTATTGAAGAGGGTGTGAGGTTGAATGTCTTCTTCATTATAGGTAGTGTATTGAAGAGGGTGTGAGGTTGAATGTCATCTTCATTATTGTTAGTGTATTGAAGAGGGTGTGAGGTTGAATGTCATCTTCATTATAGGTAGTGTATTGATGAGGGTGTGAGGTTGAATGTCATCTTCATTATAGGTAGTGTTCTGAAGAGGGTGTGAGGTTGAACGTCATCTTCATTATAGGTAGTGTATTAAAGAGGGCGTGAGGTTGAATGTCATCTTCATTATAAGTAGTGTATTGAAGAGGGTGTGAGGTTGAATGTCATCTTCATTATAGGTAGTGTATTGAAGAGGGTGTGAGGTTGAATGTCCTCTCCATTATAGGTAGTGTATTGAAGAGGGTGTGAGGTAGAATGTCATCTTCATTATAGGTAGTGTATTGAAGAGGGTGTGAGGTTGAATGTCATCTTCATTATTGGTAGTGTATTGAAGAGGGTGTGAGGTTGAATATCACCTTCATTATAGGTAGTGTATTGAAGAGGGTGTGAGGTTGAATGTCATCTCCATTATAGGTAGTGTATTGAAGAGGGTGTGAGGTTGAATGTCATCTCCATTATAGGTAGTGTATTGAAGAGGGTGTGAGGTTGAATGTCATCTTCATTATAGGTAGTGTATTGAAGATTGTGTGAGGTTGAATGTCATCTTCATTATAATTAGTGTATTGAAGAGGATGTGAGGTTGAATGTCATCTTCATTATAAGTAGTGTATTGAAGAGGGTGTGAGGTTGAATGTCATCTTCATTATAGGTAGTGCATTGAAGAGGGTGTGAGGTTGAATGTCATTTTCATTATAGGTAGTGTATTGAAGAGGGTGTGAGGTTGAATGTCATCTTCATTATAGGTAGTGTATTGAAGAGGGTGTGAGGTTGAATGTCATCTTCATTATAGGTAGTGTATTGAAGAGGGTGTGAGGTTGAATGTCATCTTCATTATAGGTAGTGTATTGAAGAGGGTGTGAGGTTGAATGTCATCTCCATTATAGGTAGTGTATTGAAGAGGGTGTGAGGTTGAATGTCATCTTCATTATAGGTAGTGTATTGAAGAGGGTGTGAGGTTGAATGTCATCTTCATTATAGGTAGTGTATTGAAGAGGGTGTGAGGTTGAATGTCATCTTCATTATAGGTAGTGTATTGACGAGGGTGTGAGGTTGAATGTCATCTTCATTATAGGTAGTGTATTGAAGAGGGTGTGAGGTTGAATGTCATCTTCATTATAGGTAGTGTATTGAAGAGGGTGTGAGGTTGAATGTTATCTTCATTATAGGTAGTGTATTGAAGAGGGTGTGAGGTTGAATGTCATCTTCATTATAGGTAGTGTATTGAAGAGGGTGTGAGGTAGAATGTCATCTTCATTATAGGTAGTGTATTGAAGAGGGTGTGAGCTTGAATGTCATCTTCATTATAGGTAGTGTATTGACGAGGGTGTGAGGTTGAATGTCATCTTCATTATAGGTAGTGTATTGAAGAGGGTGTGAGGTTGAATGTCATCTTCATTATAGGTAGTGTATTGAAGAGGGTGTGAGGTTGAATGTCATCTTCATTATAGGTAGTGTATTGAAGAGGGTGTGAGGTTGAATGTCATCTTCATTATAGGTAGTGTATTGAAGAGGGTGTGAGGTTGAATGTCATCTCCATTATAGGTAGTGTATTGAAGAGGGTGTGAGGTTGAATGTCATCTTCATTATAGGTAGTGTATTGAAGAGGGTGTCAGGTTGAATGTCATCTTCATTATAGGTAGTGTATTGAAGAGGGTGTGAGGTTGAATGTCATCTTCATTATAGGTAGTGTATTGAAGAGGGTGTGAGGTTGAATGTCATCTTCATTATAGGTAGTGTATTGAAGAGGGTGTGAGGTTGAATGTCATCTTCATTATAGGTAGTGTATTGAAGAGGGTGTGAGGTTGAATGTCATCTCCATTATAGGTAGTGTATTGAAGAGGGTGTGAGGTTGAATGTCATCTTCATTATAGGTAGTGTATTGAAGAGGGTGTGAGGTTGAATGTCATCTTCATTATAGGTAGTGTATTGAAGAGGGTGTGAGGTTGAATGTCATCTTCATTATAGGTAGTGTATTGAAGAGGGTGTGAGGTTGAATGTCATCTCTATTATAGGTAGTGTATTGAAGAGTGTGTGAGGTTGAATGTCATATCCATTATAGGTAGTGTATTGAAGAGGGTGTGAGGTTGAATGTCATCTTCATTATAGGTAGTGTATTGACGAGGGTGTGAGGTTGAATGTCATCTTCATTATAGGTAGTGTATTGAAGAGGGTGTGAGGTTGAATGTCATCTTCATTATAGGTAGTGTATTGAAGAGGGTGTGAGGTTGAATGTCATCTTCATTATAGGTAGTGTTCTGAAGAGGGTGTGAGGTTGAACGTCATCTTCATTATAGGTAGTGTTCTGAAGAGGGTGTGAGGTTGAACGTCATCTTCATTATAGGTAGTGTATTAAAGAGGGTGTGAGGTTGAATGTCATCTTCATTATAGGTAGTGTATTGAAGAGGGTGTGAGGTTGAATGTCATCTTCATTATAGGTAGTGTATTGAAGAGGGTGTGAGGTTGAATGTCATCTTCATTATAGGTAGTGTATTGAAGAGGGTGTGAGGTTGAATGTCATCTCCATTATAGGTAGTGTATTGAAGAGGGTGTGAGGTTGAATGTCATCTTCATTATAGGTAGTGTATTGAAGAGGGTGTGAGGTTGAATGTCATCTTCATTATAGGTAGTGTATTGAAGAGGGTGTGAGGTTGAATGTCATCTTCATTATAGATAGTGTATTGAAGAGGGTGTGAGGTTGAATGTCATCTCCATTATAGGTAGTGTATTGAAGAGGGTGTGAGATTGAATGTCATCTTCATTATAGATAGTGTATTGAAGAGGGTGTGAGGTTGAATGTCATCTTCATTATAAATAGTGTATTGAAGAGGGTGTGAGGTTGAACGTCATCTTCATTATAAGTAGTGTATTGAAGAGGGTGCCAGGTTGAATGTCATCTCCATTATAGGTAGTGTATTGAAGAGGGTGTGAGGTTGAATGTCATCTTCATTATAGGTAGTGTATTGAAGAGGGTGTGAGGTTGAATGTCATCTCCATTATAGGTAGTGTATTGAAGAGGGTGTGAGGTTGAATGTCATCTCCATTATAGGTAGTGTATTGAATAGGGTGTGAGGTTGAATGTCATCTTCATTATAGGTAGTGTATTGAAGAGGTTGTGAGGTTGAATGTCATCTTCATTATAAGTAGTGTATTGAAGAGGGTGTGAGGTTGAATGTCATCTTCATTATAAGTAGTGTATTGAAGAGGGTGTGAGGTTGAATGTCATCTTCATTATAGGTAGTGCATTGAAGAGGGTGTGAGGTTGAATGTCATCTTCATTATAGGTAGTGTATTGATGAGGGTGTGAGGTTGAATGTCATCTCCATTATAGGTAGTGTATTGAAGAGGGTGTGAGGTTGAATGTCATCTTCATTATAGGTAGTGTATTGAAGAGGGTGTGAGGTTGAATGTCATCTTCATTATAGGTAGTGTATTGAAGAGGGTGTGAGGTTGAATGTCATCTTCGTTATAGGTAGTGTATTGAAGAGGGTGTGAGGTTGAATGTCATCTTCATTATTGTTAGTGTATTGAAGAGGGTGTGAGGTTGAATGTCATCTTCATTATAGGTAGTGTATTGATGAGGGTGTGAGGTTGAATGTCATCTTCATTATAGGTAGTGTTCTGAAGAGGGTGTGAGGTTGAACGTCATCTTCATTATAGGTAGTGTATTAAAGAGGGCGTGAGGTTGAATGTCATCTTCATTATAAGTAGTGTATTGAAGAGGGTGTGAGGTTGAATGTCATCTTCATTATAGGTAGTGTATTGAAGAGGGTGTGAGGTTGAATGTCCTCTCCATTATAGGTAGTGTATTGAAGAGGGTGTGAGGTAGAATGTCATCTTCATTATAGGTAGTGTATTGAAGAGGGTGTGAGGTTGAATGTCATCTTCATTATTGGTAGTGTATTGAAGAGGGTGTGAGGTTGAATATCACCTTCATTATAGGTAGTGTATTGAAGAGGGTGTGAGGTTGAATGTCATCTCCATTATAGGTAGTGTATTGAAGAGGGTGTGAGGTTGAATGTCATCTCCATTATAGGTAGTGTATTGAAGAGGGTGTGAGGTTGAATGTCATCTTCATTATAGGTAGTGCATTGAAGAGGGTGTGAGGTTGAATGTCATCTTCATTATAGGTAGTGTATTGAAGAGGGTGTGAGGTTGAATGTCATCTTCATTATAGGTAGTGTATTGAAGAGGGTGTGAGGTTGAATGTCATCTTCATTATAGGTAGTGTATTGAAGAGGGCGTGAGTTTGAATGTCATCTTCATTATAGGTAGTGTATTGAAGAGGGTGTGAGGTTGAATGTCATCTCCATTATAGGTAGTGTATTGAAGAGGGTGTGAGGTTGAATGTCATCTTCATTATAGGTAGTGTATTGAAGAGGGTGTGAGGTTGAATGTCATCTTCATTATAGGTAGTGTATTGAAGAGGGTGTGAGGTTGAATGTCATCTTCATTATAGGTAGTGTATTGACGAGGGTGTGAGGTTGAATGTCATCTTCATTATAGGTAGTGTATTGAAGAGGGTGTGAGGTTGAATGTCATCTTCATTATAGGTAGTGTATTGAAGAGGGTGTGAGGTTGAATGTCATCTTCATTATAGGTAGTGTATTGAAGAGGGTGTGAGGTAGAATGTCATCTTCATTATAGGTAGTGTATTGAAGAGGGTGTGAGCTTGAATGTCATCTTCATTATAGGTAGTGTATTGAAGAGGGTGTGAGGTTGAATGTCATCTTCATTATAGGTAGTGTATTGAAGAGGGTGTCAGGTTGAATGTCCTCTTCATTATAGGTAGTGTATTGAAGAGGGTGTGAGGTTGAATGTCATCTCCATTATAGGTAGTGTATTGAAGAGGGTGTGAGGTTGAATGTCATCTTCATTATAGGTAGTGTATTGAAGAGGGTGTGAGGTTGAATGTCATCTTCATTATAGGTAGTGTATTGAAGAGGGTGTGAGGTTGAATGTCATCTTCATTATAGGTAGTGTATTGAAGAGGGTGTGAGGTTGAATGTCATCTTCATTATAGGTAGTGTATTGAAGAGGGTGTGAGGTTGAATGTCATCTCCATTATAGGTAGTGTATTGAAGAGTGTGTGAGGTTGAATGTCATCTTCATTATAGGTAGTGTATTGAAGAGGGTGTGAGGTTGAATGTCATCTTCATTATAGGTAGTGTATTGACGAGGGTGTGAGGTTGAATGTCATCTTCATTATAGGTAGTGTATTGAAGAGGGTGTGAGGTTGAATGTCATCTTCATTATAGGTAGTGTATTGAAGAGGGTGTGAGGTTGAATGTCATCTTCATTATAGGTAGTGTTCTGAAGAGGGTGTGAGGTTGAACGTCATCTTCATTATAGGTAGTGTTCTGAAGAGGGTGTGAGGTTGAACGTCATCTTCATTATAGGTAGTGTATTAAAGAGGGTGTGAGGTTGAATGTCATCTTCATTATAGGTAGTGTATTGAAGAGGGTGTGAGGTTGAATGTCATCTTCATTATAGGTAGTGTATTGAAGAGGGTGTGAGGTTGAATGTCATCTTCATTATAGGTTGTGTATTGAAGAGGGTGTGAGGTTGAATGTCATCTTCATTATAAGTAGTGTATTGAAGAGGGTGTGAGGTTGAATGTCATCTTCATTATAGGTAGTGTATTGAAGAGGGTGTGAGGTTGAATTTCATCTTCATTATAGGTAGTGTATTGAAGAGGGTGTGAGGTTGAATGTCATCTTCATTATAGGTTGTGTATTGAAGAGGGTGTGAGGTTGAATGTCATCTTCATTATAGGTAGTGTATTGAAGAGGGTGTGAGGTTGAATCTCATCTTCATTATAGGTAGTGTATTGAAGAGGGTGTGAGGTTGAATGTCATCTTCATTATAAGTAGTGTATTGAAGAGGGTGTGAGGTTGAATGTCATCTTCATTATAAGTAGTGTATTGAAGAGGGTGTGAGGTTGAATGTCATCTTCATTATAGGTAGTGTATTGAAGAGGGTGTGAGGTTGAATTTCATCTTCATTATAGGTAGTGTATTGAAGAGGGTGTGAGGTTGAATGTCATCTTCATTATAGGTTGTGTATTGAAGAGGGTGTGAGGTTGAATGTCATCTTCATTATAGGTAGTGTTCTGAAGAGGGTGTGAGGTTGAACGTCATCTTCATTATAGGTAGTGTATTGAAGAGGGTGTGAGGTTGAATGTCATCTTCATTATAGGTAGTGTATTGAAGAGGGTGTGAGGTTGAATGTCATCTTCATTATAGGTAGTGTATTGAAGAGGGTGTGAGGTTGAATGTCATCTTCATTATAGGTAGTGTATTGAAGAGGGTGTGAGGTTGAATGTCATCTTCATTATAGGTAGTGTATTGAAGAGGGTGTGAGGTTGAATGTCATCTCCATTATAGGTAGTGTATTGAAGAGGGTGTGAGGTTGAATGTCATCTTCATTATAGGTAGTGTATTGAAGAGGGTGTGAGGTTGAATGTCATCTTCATTATAGGTAGTGTTTTGAAGAGGGTGTGAGGTTGAATGTCATCTTCATTATAGGTAGTGTATTGAAGAGGGTGTGAGGTTGAATGTCATCTCCATTATAGGTAGTGTATTGAAGAGTGTGTGAGGTTGAATGTCATCTTCATTATAGGTAGTGTATTGAAGAGGGTGTGAGGTTGAATGTCATCTCCATTATAGGTAGTGTATTGAAGAGTGTGTGAGGTTGAATGTCATCTTCATTATAGGTAGTGTATTGAAGAGGGTGTGAGGTTGAATGTCATCTTCATTATAGGTAGTGTATTGAAGAGGGTGTGAGGTTGAATGTCATCTTCATTATAGGTAGTGTATTGAAGAGGGTGTGAGGTTGAATGTCATCTTCATTATAGGTAGTGTATTGAAGAGGGTGTGAGGTTGAACGTCATCTTCATTATAGGTAGTGTTCTGAAGAGGGTGTGAGGTTGAACGTCATCTTCATTATAGGTAGTGTTCTGAAGAGGGTGTGAGGTTGAACGTCATCTTCATTATAGGTAGTGTATTGAAGAGGGTGTGAGGTTGAATCTCATCTTCATTATAGGTAGTGTATTGAAGAGGGTGTGAGGTTGAATGTCATCTTCATTATAAGTAGTGTATTGAAGAGGGTGTGAGGTTGAATGTCATCTTCATTATAAGTAGTGTATTGAAGAGGGTGTGAGGTTGAATGTCATCTTCATTATAGGTAGTGTATTGAAGAGGGTGTGAGGTTGAATTTCATCTTCATTATAGGTAGTGTATTGAAGAGGGTGTGAGGTTGAATGTCATCTTCATTATAGGTTGTGTATTGAAGAGGGTGTGAGGTTGAATGTCATCTTCATTATAGGTAGTGTATTGAAGAGGGTGTGAGGTTGAATCTCATCTTCATTATAGGTAGTGTATTGAAGAGGGTGTGAGGTTGAATGTCATCTTCATTATAAGTAGTGTATTGAAGAGGGTGTGAGGTTGAATGTCATCTTCATTATAGGTAGTGTATTGAAGAGGGTGTGAGGTTGAATGTCATCTTCAATATAGGTAGTGTATTGAAAAGGGTGTGAGGTTGAATGTCATCTCCATTATAGGTAGTGTATTGAAGAGGGTGTGAGGTTGAATGTCATCTTCATTATAGGTAGTGTATTGAAGAGGGTGTGAGGTTGAATGTCATCTTCATTATAGGTAGTGTATTGAAGAGGGTGTGAGGTTGAATGTCATCTTCATTATAGGTAGTGTATTGAAGAGGGTGTGAGGTTGAATGTCATCTTCATTATAGGTTGTGTATTGAAGAGGGTGTGAGGTTGAATGTCATCTTCATTATAGGTAGTGTATTGAAGAGGGTGTGAGGTTGAATCTCATCTTCATTATAGGTAGTGTATTGAAGAGGGTGTGAGGTTGAATGTCATCTTCATTATAAGTAGTGTATTGAAGAGGGTGTGAGGTTGAATGTCATCTTCATTATAAGTAGTGTATTGAAGAGGGTGTGAGGTTGAATGTCATCTTCATTATAGGTAGTGTATTGAAGAGGGTGTGAGGTTGAATTTCATCTTCATTATAGGTAGTGTATTGAAGAGGGTGTGAGGTTGAATGTCATCTTCATTATAGGTTGTGTATTGAAGAGGGTGTGAGGTTGAATGTCATCTTCATTATAGGTAGTGTATTGAAGAGGGTGTGAGGTTGAATCTCATCTTCATTATAGGTAGTGTATTGAAGAGGGTGTGAGGTTGAATGTCATCTTCATTATAAGTAGTGTATTGAAGAGGGTGTGAGGTTGAATGTCATCTTCATTATAGGTAGTGTATTGAAGAGGGTGTGAGGTTGAATGTCATCTTCAATATAGGTAGTGTATTGAAAAGGGTGTGAGGTTGAATGTCATCTCCATTATAGGTAGTGTATTGAAGAGGGTGTGAGGTTGAATGTCATCTTCATTATAGGTAGTGTATTGAAGAGGGTGTGAGGTTGAATGTCATCTTCATTATAGGTAGTGTATTGAAGAGGGTGTGAGGTTGAATGTCATCTTCATTATAGGTAGTGTATTGACGAGGGTGTGAGGTTGAATGTCATCTTCATTATAGGTAGTGTATTGAAGAGGGTGTGAGGTTGAATGTCATCTTCATTATAGGTAGTGTATTGAAGAGGGTGTGAGGTTGAATGTCATCTTCATTATAGGTAGTGTTCTGAAGAGGGTGTGAGGTTGAACGTCATCTTCATTATAGGTAGTGTTCTGAAGAGGGTGTGAGGTTGAACGTCATCTTCATTATAGGTAGTGTATTAAAGAGGGTGTGAGGTTGAATGTCATCTTCATTATAGGTAGTGTATTGAAGAGGGTGTGAGGTTGAATGTCATCTTCATTATAGGTAGTGTATTGAAGAGGGTGTGAGGTTGAATGTCATCTTCATTATAGGTTGTGTATTGAAGAGGGTGTGAGGTTGAATGTCATCTTCATTATAAGTAGTGTATTGAAGAGGGTGTGAGGTTGAATGTCATCTTCATTATAGGTAGTGTATTGAAGAGGGTGTGAGGTTGAATTTCATCTTCATTATAGGTAGTGTATTGAAGAGGGTGTGAGGTTGAATGTCATCTTCATTATAGGTTGTGTATTGAAGAGGGTGTGAGGTTGAATGTCATCTTCATTATAGGTAGTGTATTGAAGAGGGTGTGAGGTTGAATGTCATCTTCATTATAGGTAGTGTATTGAAGAGGGTGTGAGGTTGAATGTTTTCTAACAAAAGGTCTCTACGAGCTGCCAACTATCTGGAGTGGTCAAAGGGTTAACAGAATAAACAGGATTAAATAAAGAGCTGCCAGGGAGGATTTCTCCCTTCACTACCATTCAGAACATTTCCTATCAAAGGGAACAGACAAGGTAGAGGAAGCATTTCTGTTTAACACAGAGGACAACATTCAACTATTCCAATAGACCTTTTGATCATCAAATTAAAAGGTGAAAATTGAAGTGGAGAGGAAAACTTTTCTGAGTGCATTGTAGTGGTACCTTCAGGCATTTGGAAATTTCTCCCAAGGATGAACCAGACTTGTGGAGGTATACCATTTTTTTTCTGAGGTCTTGGCTTATTTCCCCATGTCAAGCAAAGAGGCACTGAGTTTGAAGGTAGGCCTTGAAATACATCCACAGGTACACCTCCAATTGACTCAAATAATGTCAATTAGCCTACCAGAAGCTTCTAATGCCATGACATCATTTTCTGAATTCTCCAAGCTGTTTAAATGCACAGTCAGCTTAGTGTATGTCAACTTTTGACCCACTGGAATTGTGATACAGTGAATTATAAGTGAAATAATCTGTCTGTAAACAATTGTTGGAAAAATTACTTGCGTCATGCACAAAGTAGCTGTCCTAACCGACTTGCCAAAACTATAGTTTGTTAAGAATTTTGTGGAGTGGTTGAAAAACTAGTTTTAATGACTCCAACCTAAGTGTATGTAAACTTCCGACTTCAACTGTACCTGAGACGGGAGTACTGGACATAAGGTCAGACTGGAAGGGAGAGGGATGAGTAGGGAAAGGGGAGTACTGGACATAAGGTCAGACTAGAAGGGAGAGGGATGAGTCGGGAATGGGGAGTACTGGACATAAGGTCAGACTGGAAGGGAGAGGGATGAGTAGGGAAAGGGGAGAAAGAGACCGACAGAAGCAGGTAGAACTTGAGCGTTATCAATCTTTCTCATAGATCCAAGATATGTTCATAGTTACATCCAAGATATGCTCAAAGTTGGAGGTTGCAGTTTGAGTGTGCTTGTTACTTAGGACAGTCATGATGGGATGTGTGTAGGCTATACAGTACCTGCATCTTTGACCCAGTGCAGTATGGAGGTGATCTGTTGCCCTTGGTGGCGTTACACTGTTTACAGACAGCCTTTGCACTCAGCCCTCCCTGGAACTTGGTCTGTGGCTGCCAACTTTTCCACCTCGATCATTACACAGACCCATTACTATGATATGAGAATGCTTGCATTGTAGCTGTTTTAATGATTGTGTTAAGTGAACCTAAATCTCAAAAACCTCTACCTATCAATATATTCAAAACTACAGCCCTATCCCATTTACCAGGTACTCCTCACAGTCAAACAGAATATGAAAGTGGAAAGGAGCCTGATTTGTGATAAAATGGAGATCAAATAGTGTGGTAAACCCATATAAGTGGTGAGGGCTAAGATGAGGAGTGCTCAGAGCGCACACAAAAAGTTAATAGGTTAAGAGTTCAGGGGACCTGAAACACGTCGCTACTACCATCACTAACCTGTTACAGAGGTCAGACTATACAAATCTGTTGTGTAGGATTAAGGTTAAGTCACCTCTTCCATCCCTGAACTACACAGATGGAACTTCTGCACAAAAGAGAACAGTCAGAACACATAACTCTGCAGATGGGAGAACTTTAGAAGCAGAGACAATGAAAACACACAAATGCAATTTCTCTGGTTGGGTGAGACTTACATAATGCCCAGTCGGCTTCCTCATTCCACAGGACAATTAAGTAGAGTAAAGGCTTTCAGTTTCTTTGTGTGGGACAACAGAGTGAGAGGACATGGTGGGGAGAAACAGTTTAAAATCTGACATTACTGTGAAACTACATGTAGGCTGTCAGTCCTCCCCTCTGGATAAAAATCAATATATTAAAATGGTGTCTTATTTGCAATGTTCTTTATTATCTTTTCCAGTTTCAGATATGAAAAGAGGCATTCATTTTCTTAATTAAATACTTCATAAAGTAAAGCAAAAAAGTATTTACAAAATATTCAATTAAATTGTAATCAATGACTTCAGGTGGAGCATTACAAGCACCTGCTAGCTGAGGAGAGAAAAATATAAATACAGAGAACTGCCACTGTTTCAGAAAAAAAAATACATGGCATAACATTAGCATTTTTATTTTTGAAAAACAAAACAAAAAAAGCAATATATTACATAACTCTCCTGAAATGCATTTCCACTAAACGGAAGCAGAAAAAGCCTTAGGAAACGTGAATGTAATTTTATACTCTTTTTGAAATTGCTTTTTTAAAGATGATTTATATATATACCTTTCAAGTTTGAATGATGATTTTGTCTTTTTAAAAATCCACGTCGTTGCAAGCCCGTTCTCCCTTTCCAGACCCACAGTTTTTGGAAGTGTAGGAGAAATGTAACACGGGACAAAATGGGGTTGGCGAGCATGGCCATAAGGAAGCATTGTGACCCCCAGCAGCAAAAGGTCATTGTCCATCGCCCCACTGTCCCTCTCCACCAGACAGGAAGTCCACAGGAGTCTCAAAGACTACACACTGTAATGTTCAAAGAACGCGAGCTCCAGCATGTCCACTTTTCTTTATACAGATTTTCTTTTATCTAAAAAAAAGAAACACTTCAATCATCCTAAACTCAAAAAGAAAGAGCTAAATCGCTGACAGAGTCGTATAGAATCATACATACAACATGATGGCCATCATGTCTCATTCAACAGGATATATGATGTAATCAAAAATATATATGAGCAGCCTTTATTAGTTCGGTCTGTTGGGGATTTAATCTTTTGTTGTTTTGCTAAACATCATGAATAGTGTTGCTACGGCAACGTGACGCCTTTAAAACAAGGGATAAAACCTCAAAACACTGAAGGAAACAGCCACCCCTACAGCTTGTTGTAACGCTTATCGCTCTCTCGCAATTAGTTTCTCAATTTAGTTCAAACACATTCGGCAGCGCAAAATAAACAAAACTGAAGAAAATAAAACAAAAAACGATTGCATGTTCAATCCGTAGTAGAATCTCCTAGCTGATTTTTTCCTCTTTTTTTTAACGCCCCATGTTCCTGAATCATCATCAACAGGATGTTCTTTTTTCTCCTGCAGGTCTTTCCCAGAGTCCAGGGGGCACCGGTGAGCAGGTTCTAGCTGTTGTTGTCAGACTCCTCGTCCTCGGCCTCACGGAGCCAGGTGAAGAAGGCGGTGACGGACTTCAGGGCCACACCCTTGCCCTGCATCTCTGCGGGGTCCTTGCTGGACTCCCACTTGTAGAAGGCCTCCTCTTTGATCACGTCCTCATCGTACAGCGTGTCAAAGAACATCCGCAGCAGGTCTACAAGAAAGGAGGAAGAGAGCATGTCAACAATGTAAGCAGAGGGAGACAGGATTTCAATACACAATGTGCACAAAAATAACATCTAGGATACAAATTGGTCAACCACACCCCTCAGTCAAATAACCCCTATTAAAAAAAATAAAGATAAAGGCTAACATTACGAGACAAACACAGGACAAATCTGAGTCTTCAGCATGTTAAAAAACAAACTAACGAGATGCACGATATATCGGTGAATATCTCAGAATCGGCCGATATTAGCTAAAAATGCCAACATCGGTATGGGCCCGATGTCTTGTTTAACGCCGATGTTAAAAAACGATGTCAAAGCTTCCGTGCATACCTATATACCATATAGGTACATGACGTAATGACTCCACATAAAATGTTGCACTGCACATGCAACACAGCATTCCTAACCCAGCCCATAATGTCTGCTGTGTGGATCGAGCAGACAACAAGTCCAGCAGTCATTTGAAAGAGTAAGACAACTTCAGTGAGACAACTCAAAGGATAAATCCATCAAAGCCAAGATAATGGAATTCATTGCCCTTGACAATCAACCGTTCTCTGTCGTGGGTGATGTTGACTTTCGACGACTGGTCGAGCACCGGTACACACTACCAAGTGTGCTATTTTTCAGATGTTGCCCTACCGGAGTTACACAGTGGTAGCGTCACTATTAGCTTCCCTACATACATACTATGCAATGCCGTTTGGGTCTTTGCGTGTCAAAAAAGATAAAGAAGCACTGTCAAAGCAGTACAAAAAAGTCTGCAAACAAGCAAACAACAGCCACAAACTACGTGTTTACAATACAGCGTTGGTAATAAAGCATCATTTGTTTGCCTGCAACTTCTGGGGTAGCTAGCTTTAGCGTGGTACCTAGCTAGCACCAAAACAACCAGCATGAAAATAATGACAAGTGGAAACAGCAGCCATTTTCATTATTCTTAGCAATGATTTAGGAATCCTTGTGAGTAAGTATTAGCTAGGTAGCCACTTGTTGTTTGTCTGATGAAATTGAACTTCAGTTCATGAAAATAAATACCTAGCCAGCTACTTAACTCTGTTGCCCAAAGCTAACGTTATAAGTAGCCAGCTAGCTTCATCTGGCTAGTGAGGCTCAACCGGACTGGGGTATGTGTTGTGAAGCTAGCCACAATAAGGATTAGGCACAATAGTGGAATTGCGGTTTGCCTTCAAAATAAAAGTGTATCATTGACAGTGATGCAAATGAAGACAAATAGTAGAATTATGCCATACTTTTATTTTGAAGGCTAACCGCAAAGTCCACTATTGTGGTGAATTCTTATTGTGGCTAGCTTCACATAGATGGGTCCGATCACCATTAATCAAATAAGAACTGTCTTATAAATGAGGGTTATTTTAGATGACACCTAGTTTGTGTCATTTTTGGGGAAGAACATGGTTTGCATCCATGAGCTAGCTCGCTTAAAAAACACACAAAAAAACAGCTCTGTAGATGCGCAGACAACTTTACCAGCATCACAGCATACGTATCGATGAATTGTTGTGACATGAAATACGTGTGCGCGTAATCAATGTGTAATAACTACGTAAAAAATGTATGAACGCGTTAAATTATTATGCAGTCATATTCAGGTCCTGATTGGTCAAATAGTGTTATTTGACGTGTATCTTTTTTGACATGCAAAGACCCAAACGGCATTCCATAGAAATCCTGGTTGAGAATGACATGACTGAACAAATGAACAACGAAACAGCACTGCAAGTAAGTGACGGAAATAGGTCTGATTATGTTTCACTGGTAATGGGGACATGCGTAAATGCCAACAAAATAACTTTTTGGTCAGTGTGGTGTGTGTGTAACCTTTATTTAACTAGTCAAGTCCGTTAACTACAAATTCTTATTTACAATGACGGCCTGGACGACGCTGGGCCAATTGTGCGCCGCCCTATGGGACTCCCAATCACGGCCGGATGTGATACAGCCTGGATTCGAACCAGGGACTGTAATGACACCTCTTGCACTGAGATGCAGTGCCTTAGACCACTGCGTTCATTGTGTTAACTATTTAACTGTACTAGAGTGCTTAAAAGGCCGGTAAAATGTTCAATATCGGTTATCGGTATTGGTTTTTTTGAGGCAAGGAAAATATCGGTATCAGTCAAAAATGTCATATCGGTGCATCACAAAAAAAAACGCCAGAGACTTGACACATAGGGAAACAGAGAGGAAAGTGACTGAAGTCATTCTGTATCTCACTCACTGGCAGGCTGCTCTATCTCCACCATGAGGGCCTGCAAGGCGTAGAGAGCCTGCAGCTCCTTCTGCTCATCTTTCAGGTACTTGTGGAGCAGCTTGGCCCTCTGGGTGATCACCTTCGCATCCAACTTGTAAGGGTTCTCACCTGCGGGCAGAGGGGGAGGGGTCAAAAACGACCTTTTGGTATTTTTTACATTAGTCCACTATTGATACAGTCCCAAAATGTTTTGCATGTCAGCAGTCATGTTTTCAAGATATTGGACTTTCAAGAAGCAGTGTCACCAGCCACATTATCATGATGATGCGTTTGGAGTGGTCTGAGCCATAATGTGTTTGCTCGGATATATTATTTCTACATTATCTGTTCCAGCACAGTTAAAGCAACTATTCATCAGTACAGAGCTGCTAAGTTCGGTGAAAAGACTATTAGAGTGCAGGGTTGTCCTGATACAGTGTTGGATTGACAGGTAGAGGTAGAGTAACTCACAGATGATGGCCGACTGGCAGATGGATGTCATGACTGCTCTGACAAACACGTTGGAGGACATCTGCGTCTCGTCCAGGTTAGCCTACAGAGGGGAGGCACAGTCACAACACATATCAGTGGGGTTGAGCAGTGGGATATACAACAAGGACCAACAGGACTAATGGGGATATATATACAGCGCATTCAGAAAGTATTCAGACCCTTTTCCTTTATCCTTATTTTGTTACGTTACAGCCTTATTCTAAAATGGATTAAATATATATATATATATATATATTTTTTTTAGCAATCTACACACAATACCCCATAATGATGAAGCAAAAACAGAAATACCTTATTTACATAAGTATTCAGACCCTTTGCTATGAGACTCAAATTGAGCTCAGGTGCATCCTGTTTCCATTGATCATCCTTGAGATGTTGCTACAACTTGATTGGAGTACACCTGTGGTAAATTCAATTGATTGGACATGATTTGGAAAGGCATACACCTGTCTGTATAAGGTCCAACAGCAAAATCCAAGCCATGAGGTCGAAGGAATTGTCCGTAGAGCACCAAGACAGGATTGTGTCGATCTGGGGAAGGGTACCAAAACATTTCTGCAGCATTGAAGGTCCCCAAGAACACAATGGCCTCCATCATTCTTACATGGAAGAAGTTTGGAACCACTAAGACTCTTCCTAGAGCTGGCCGCCCAGCCAAGGTTCACCTTCCAACAGGACAACAACCCTAAGCACACAGCCAAGACAACGCAGGAGTGGCTTCGGGACAAGTCTCTGAAAGTCCTTGAGTGACCCAGCCAGAGCCCGAACTTGAACCTGATCGAACGTCTCTGGAGAGACCTGAAATAGCTGAGCATCGACACTCCCCATCCAACCTGACAGAGCATTGAGAGGATCTGCAGAGAAGAATGGGAGAAACTTCCCAAATAGATGTGTGCCAAGCTTGTAGCGTCATACCCAAAAAGACTTGAGGCTGTAATCGCTGTCAAAGGTGCTTAATACTTACAGTACCAGTCAAAAGTTTGGACACACCTACTCATTCAAGGGTTTTTCTATATTTTTATAGAAAATAAGTTGTAGAATAATAGTGATGACATTAAAACTATGCCATAACACACATGTAGTGATAAAAAAAAAGTGTTAAACAATTCAAAATATATTTTATATTTGAGATTCTTCAAAGTAGCCACCCTTTGCCTTGACAGCTTTGCACACGCTAGGCATTCGCTCAACCAGC
Source organism: Salvelinus fontinalis (assembly GCF_029448725.1). NCBI lineage: Eukaryota > Metazoa > Chordata > Actinopteri > Salmoniformes > Salmonidae > Salvelinus > Salvelinus fontinalis. The sequence goes on from NC_074675.1 coordinate 41,413,315, forward strand.
TTCATCTGGAATGCTTTTCCAACAGTCTTGAAAGGAGTTCCCACATATGCTGAGCACTTGTTGGCTGTTTTTCCTTCACTCTGCGGTCCAACTCATCTCAATTGGGTTAAAGTCAGGGGATGGTGGAGGCCAGGTCATCTGATGCAGCAATCCATCACTCTCCTTCTTGGTCAAATAGTCCTTACACAGCCTGGAGGTGTGTTGGTCAGGTCATTGTCCTGTTGAAAAACAAATGGTAGTCCCACCAAGCGGAATCCAAATGGGATTGCGTATCGCTGCAGAGTCCTGTGGTAGCCATGCTGGTTAAGTGTGCCTTGAATTCTAAATAAATCACTAACATGCTGACCAGACGGGACACGTCGCGTGCGCGAGTGCCGCAAAATACATTTTGAAATCCATGTTATTCAATTATTGCACCAACACTGCTTAAATTGAACTCATTCCTATTTCTGACGCAGATCGCGCTACAAGTCCTGCCTCTCCCATCTCCTCATTGCTTTATAGAAGCCGGTGCCATCTCCTCATTGGTTATACCCACGTGGGTGATTGAAAGACTAACTATTTTGCCGGTAGTCGTGGTAATACAATGAAAGTTTAGATGCGATCACCATATAAATTAAAACGCTGAAAAAGCCTGGAAGGAGGAGAGATGACTAGAAACGATTCGGTTGGCCGTTTTATGTGTGGATTAATTGTAGGAGTAGAGGTCCTTGTGCATTTCAGGTAAAATAACAAATCAATGTTTATATCCCGGGACAAATTAGCTAGCAAGTGCAAGCTAACTAGCTAAATTGCCATACATGTTTAATGCTTTTCGACCTGTCCCCAAATTATTGCCATTGGTTCAGTAAGTTTTGATATTTTAACCTGCGCGTCGTGATCGCGTTTGGTGTGGGGGGGAGATACATTTATGCACGATAGCGCACTCGCGCAGCCGGTTTGGGTTCCGTGTAAGTGTCATCAGTAAAGCACCCCCACACCATCACACCTCCTCCTCCATGCTTCACGATGGGACCCACACATGCGGAGATCATCCGTTCACCTACTCCGCGTCTCACAAAGACATGGCGGTTGGAACAGAAACCTCACATTTGGACTCATCAGACCAAAGGAAAGATTTCGAACGGTTTAATGTCCAGTGCTGGTGTTTCTTGGCCCAAGAAAGTCTCTTCTTATTGGTGTCATTTAATTGTGGTTTCTTTGCAGCAATTCGACCATGTAGGCCTGATTCAAGCAGTCTCCTCTAAACAGTTGATGTTGAGATGCGTCTGTTACTTGAAATCTGTGAAGCATTTATTTGGGCTGCAATTTCTGAGGCTGGTAAATCTAATGATCTTATATTCTCCGCAGCAGAGGTAAATCTGGGTTTTCCTTTCCTGTGGCGGTCCTCACGAGAGCAAGATGGTTTATGTGACTGCACTTGAAGAAACGTACAAATTTCTTGACATTTTCCGGATAGACTGACCTTCATGTCTTAAAGTAATGATGGACTGTCGTTTTTCTTTGCTTATTTGAGCTGTTCTTGCCATAATGTGGACTTGGTCGTTAACCAAATAGGGCTGTCTTCTGTATACCACCCCTACCTTGTCACAACACATCTGATTGGCTCGAACGCATTAAGGAAAGAAATTCCACAAAGTAGCTTTTAACAAGGCACACCTGTTAATTTAAATGCATTCCAGGTGACTACCTCATGAAGCTGGTCAAGAAAATGCCAAGAGTGTGCAAAGCTGTCATCATGGCAAAGGATGGCTACTTTGAAGAATCTCAAATATAAAATATATTTTCATTTGTTTAACACTTTTTTGCTTACTACATGATTCCATATCTTTTAATTCATAGTTTTGATGTCTTCACTATTATTCTACAACGTAGAAAATAGTTTAAAAAAAACAACTTGAATGAGTCGGTGTGTCCAAACCTTTGACTGGTACTGTATGTAAAAGTGATATTGAATACATTTTACATTGAATGTACAACAAATATTTTTTTTCTTTGTCATTATGGGGTATTGTGTGTCGATTGAGGCGGCAAACTATTTAATACATTTTAGAATAAGGTTGTAACGTAACAAAATGTGGAAAAAGTCGAGGGGTCTGAATACTTTCCGAATGCACTGTAACAAAAGCAAACCGAAATATTAATTGGGTGAGTGGACACACTCTCCCTCTCACACGTCATACCTCGACCCAATCATAGATCCTCTGGTTGACAGCCTTGTCCTGTATGAGTCTGTCCAGCTGTTTGGTCAGCTCCTCTGAGCTCAGCTCTTTCTTACTGCTCTTCTCTGTCTCATCATCTTCTCCTCCTTCCAGGGTGAACACCAAATTCTGCATTCAGAGGGAACATACAGCAAGAGAGTGAAACTTCCCATAATTACTGTTACGGGCTTTCCAGACAGGAAGCGATGAGGAGATTCACATTTTCTCTGCTTCGGCTGAGTAGCTTTCACGTGCACGAGCACCGCAGATCGCTCCGCCTAGAATAATGTCGCCTGCCTAGCTCCATTGAAAATCAACGGGCAACTCTGCTGCCACTTCCTGTCTGGAAAGCCCTTAAAACTTCTTCAGGCTAGGGGGCACTATTTTTACATCCGGATGAAAAGTGTGCCCAAAGTAAACAGCCTGCTACTCAGGCCCAGAAGCTAGGATATGCATATAATTGGTAGATTTGGATTGAAAACACTCTAAAGTTTCTAAAACTGTTAAATGTATGTCTGTGAGTATAACAGAACTTATTTGGCAGGCGAAACCCCGAGGACAAACCATCCAGGATTCTTTTTTTTTGAGGTCACTCTTTTCAATGGGATTTCTATGTGGATCTAGATTTCTAAGGCACTTGCTTGCAGTTCCTATCGCTTCCACTAGATTTCAACAGTCTTTAGAAATTGGTTGATGTTTTTCCTTTGAGAAATTAAGACGTAGGGCTGATCAGAACGAGGGTCGAGTCTAGTGTACTGCTGTGGTTGGGGCGCACGACCTGAAAGCTCGCTCCACTTTGTTTTCGTCCGGTATTGAACACAGTTTATCCCGTCTTAAATTTGATAGATTATTTATGTTTAAAAATACCTAAAGTTGGATTAGGAAAGTTGTTTAAAATGTTTGGATCAAGTTTAACTATATAAGATACTTTGTAGTCATGTTGCGCGAGTTGGAACCGGTGTTTTTCTGGATCAAACGCGCCAAATAACTGGACATTTTGGAGATTTAACGACAGAATTTATCGAACAAAAGGACCATTTGTGATGTTTAATGGAAATATTGGAGTGCTAACAGAAGAAGATCTTCAAAGGCATGAATTATATTGTTATTTCTGACTTTTGTCGCGCGCCTGGCGGGTTGAAATGTGATTTTCATGTGTTTGTTTGATGGGGTGCTGTCCTCAGATAATAGCATTGTTTGCTTTCGCCGTAAAGCCTTTTTGAAATCTGACACTGTGGCTGGATTAACAAGAAGGTAATCTTTAAACCGATGTATAACATCGTATGATTAATTAATTATTATGATGAGTATTTCTGTTTTTGAATTTGGCGCGCTGCTATTTCACTGGATGTTGTCAAATCGTGCAAGGGATCACTAAGAAGTTAAAGCACCTTGGGACAACTGTTGATGCAAGTAAGACTATATAAAAACATTTGGTTGCAATTTGATAGATTGATCTAAAGGTAGAGTCAGCGATATGACGTAGATGCAAAGTAAACAGCAGTAGGTCAATTTCCCCAACAACTAAAGTGTGTTAAAGCGTGAGGCTCAACCTCAGCTGTTTTGGTCCCCTGGCTGTAAGAGCGTGAAGCGAATCCGTGCACATGCACAGATACTGTGACTGTGTGAGCGAAGTCTTGTATCTTGCTTATCTCAATATCTGCAGTGCTGCTCGTGGCAAAGTAATTTACCTGAGTCCACCTTCAATAATTGACTATTATTTCATATTTGTCTCTTAGTTCAAAAAGGGGCAATACTATATAGTGAATCTGCTTTCAATCCCTACAGGGTCAGGACCGCCGACCTCTTACCTTTTCTGTCACAAACTTGTTGACGTCCTCGTCCTCAGGCAGAAAGTCTTTCCAGCTAAGCCCCGCCTCCCTCCACATGGCACCTGCCTTTTTATGGCTCTGAGGTAGCGGATACAGGTGGTTCCATTAAAAACACTTTGGATCCACAAACAACATGACATTTGCATAGAATTCAAACATCAAAGGTCATCTAGACGTCTGGACAGATATGAAAACATAAAGCACCATCTCCTTCACAGGTTGGGTAGTGAGAGAACGTACCATTCCTTTGCAGAGTAAGGTGAGGATCTGGACCAGCAGAACTCCAGCCGTCCCCTGAGGAACCAGGGGCTTGGATATCTCCCTACAGGGTCATAGGTCAAAACAAGGTCAGTAGGTCACACCTTAATATAGAGGATACTGACTGATTAAATAGTTAATATTATTAGAGGCCTAGAATGAAGCCTGGGACTGACTTGAAGAGCTGTCCCATGGGGATGCCTCCTTCGTGAAGCATAGGGGTGATGAGCTCAGCCAGGTAGAGCCAGATGTGGGGGACGTCTATGGCCATGTCCTCCGCCACCTCCAGTATCTCTTGAAGCCTGTTGACACACACACCAAATCAATCACTCATATTTATCAGATAGACTTTATCTAGAAAAGAAAAAGGTCAATATACTAGTGATCCACTATAACCTTTTCCACATATTCAATGTTTCACAACTCATTTGTGTATAGTGCTGTTCCACGGGCAGAAAACACAGACTCTCTTTGAGGTGACTGACCCTCTGTAGTACTGCTCTTTGGGCAGGGTCCCCGCCTTGTACAGCTGGTGCAGCAGCAGGCCCATGCGTTCTCTGGCGATGGGGCTGCGCTCCAGAGTGGACTCTAGACCGCTCCGTACAAACACAAAGAGCAGTGGGGTGCTGTTCATCTCCACTACACACTGCAGCGCCTCCTACAGAGCCGGAGAGGAAACAGGATTCAAAGGTTAGTTTTACTCCTCTAAAGTAGGGCAGTGTTTCAATAATAAAAACACATAAACAATAACCTGTTTTGTTGTACATCATTTACACGGAAAGCCATTTTCAATTACCACCATGTGGCCAACTAGCTAAGTTATGTATCATATTCGTGTGTGGTTGATATGTAGTTAAGTCTCTCCAATGATCTGCATGGGTATAAATGTGATGTACCTTCATGTCGTTGATGTGTAGGTACTCCTCTATGATAGCTGTGGACTTCTTTTCCAGCATTTCTTCACTCAAGGCAGGTTTGTTCTGGGCAGAAGGGGGAGCAGCTTCCCTCTTCACTGTGGCCCAAACAGAGAGAGAAAGTCACATACAAATGTCTCCCTGAGAAATCCTTGCCTTTTAAAACATTGCAAATTCCCCATAAAGGTTCCTGAATTGGTTAACATAGCACCAACTCTCTGCTTTTCCCCATCCCTTTAAAAATCCTGGTCACTCCTGCCAGCAGTACTGTAAGCCTGACAGAAAGTATGCTGTGTGTATTCTTTGTTTCGTACCATTGTCTTTGCTCCTGGCTCGGTCTCTGCTGCCCCGGTCGTCGGTCATGCTGGCTACGCGGCGTACAGGATCAGCAGGGCCGCGGTGCTCCCTCTCTCTGCTGTGCTCATCCGTCTCCCTGCTAAAGCTACGCTTGGTGACCGTGGGCCGGTTCCTGTCCCGGTCGTCTCGCCGGTCGTCCCGCCTGTCGAAGCGGTCGTTGCTGCCACGATCATGGCGCTCGAATCTGTCGCTGCCACGGTCCCGACTCGAGCTGTTCCTGTTTGTGTATATGGGCGGGGGGGGGGGGGGTAGATGCAAAGAGTCACAAGATGACCTTCATCTGAACCAATCATAAACATTCTGCCCTGTGGTAGCAGTGATGTTCCATATTCAAACCAGTGCCATTGGATAATATTCAGACCCCTTGACTTTTTCCACATTTTGTTACATTACAGCCTTATTCTAAAGTTGATTTAATTGTTGTTTTTGTCAATCTACACACAATACCCCATAATGATGAAGCAAAAACAGTTTAGAAATGTTTGCTAATTTATTAAAAATAAAAAACTGAAACACATTTATACAAGTATTCAGAACCTTTACTCAGTACTTTGTTAAAGCACCTTTGGCAGCCTCGAGTCTACTTGGGTATGAGGCTACAAGCTTGCACACCTGTATTTGGGGACTTTCTCCCATTCTTCTCTGCAGATCCTCTCAAGATCTTTCAGGTTCGTTGAGGAGCGTTGCTGCTCAGCTATCTTCAGGTCTCTCCAGAGATGTTCGATCGGGTTCAAGTCCGGGCTCTGGCTGGGCCACTCAAGGACAGTCAGAGACTTGTCCCGAAGCCACTCCTGCGTTGTCTTGGCTGTGTGCTTAGGGTCGTTGTCCTGTTGGAAGGTGAACCTTAGTCCCAGTCTGAGGTCCTGAGCGCTCTGGAGCAGGTTTTCATCAAGGATCTCTGTACTTTGCTCTGTTCAGAATTTCCCTCGATCCTGACTAGTCTTCCCAGTCCCTGCCAATGAAAAACATCCCCACAGCATGATGCTGCCACCACCATGCTTCACCGTAGGGATGGTGCCAGGTTTCCTCCAGACGTGATGCTTGGCATTCAGGCCAAAGAGTTCAATCTTGGTTTCATCAGACAAGAAAATGTTGTTTCTCATGGTCTGAGAGTCTTTAGGTGCATTTTGGCAAACTCCAAGCGGGCTGTCATGTGCCTTTTACAGATGAGTGGCTCCTGCCTAGCCACTACCATAAAGGCCTGATTGGTGAAGTGCTGCAGAGATGGTTGTCCTTCTGGAAGGTTATATTAGCAAAGAGTCTGAATACTTATGTAAAAAGGGTATTTCTGGTTTTATTTTTAATACATTTGCAAAAAAAATCTAAAAACCTGTTTTCGCTTAGTCATTATGGGGTATTCTGTGTAGATTGCTGAGGATGATATATGTTTTATCAATTTTAGAATATGGCTGTAACAAAATGTGGATAAAGGGGTCTGAAGTCTTTCGGAAGGCACTATATGTAAAGGACAGATGTAGTCTGTTGTAACGTCCCAGTGCTGCTGACCTCTGAGGAACTCTTCTGTCCGAGTCATGTGAGGGCCCTGAGGAGGGCTGCTGTGGCTGCAATGCTGAGAACCTGTTGAGGGTGCTGGTGGCTGGGCGGCCTCCTGACTCTGGGGCTATGAACACACACAAAACACAAACACTGAATTTTTGAAGAGCCTAAGAGTAGATATTTCGCAATGGTGGTTGTACTGGTAAGAGGACTTACTGGCTTCACCAGCGGGTTTTGCTCCGGTGGTGCCTCCACTGCTGCCCTTGCCCCAGCTGCCCCACATGCCCTTACCCCCGAGCTGGGGCGCCAGCAGCTGGTTGTTGAAGTCCAAAGCCCCGGGCTGCAGAGAGAAGGAGAGGTTAGAAACATTACTGTTGAGGAAAGAAGACTAGCAGGATTGTTGGGGGCAAAACATCTTGAGATCTGAAAAAGGTCTGAAGTTTCGAGTTATATAAGTGAGAAGTTTGGAGGAGTCAGGAATAGTATGGTCATAACTCTAAATGAAGGTTTAAAGGTTGAGTGGTGTGTGCCAGACTACAGAGGGAGTGGGTTTGGGGTTTCAGTTGGGAATGGTAGGGCTGATAGAACTGTACAATGAGGTTGAAGGTTAAGGAGGAGGATGCTAGACTGCAAGTGGAGGGGGTTGGAGTGTTTCAATCCAAACTGAGTATGGGTCCACGGTGGGTGGCTGAGAATCCACAGTATAATGTATCACTGACCTTAGTGATCTTGCTGAGTCGGCTGGTGTCGATGGGTCTGCTCTTGGTGGAGATGGGAACTGTGTTCCAGCCCTCGTCCTGGGGCTGACTCCTTTGGCCCGTCTGGGGGTGTTGGCCCCCGCGGCTCCCCTGATCTCTTCCTCCACCACCACCACGTCCTCCTCCTCCTCCTCCTCCTCCTCGGGTGTTCTGGTTGAGGAGTTGCTGCTGCACCTTGAGAACCTCCCTGTGCTCCTCCAGCTCAGCATCCTTATGGATCTGGTCTATGGTCTTGGGGCCCTGCTCTCCTCTCCTGGGGACCCACGTGTTCTGGGAGGGGGGGCAGGGAGTGAGTTAGGGCTGTACCCGACTCAAAACAAATCTTGGTCGACAGAGACGTCCTGTTCTTTCGACCAATTGATTTTTCAATATATAGGCAGACACACCCTATGTCAACTATATATGCACTGAGCTTGTCTGATGCTTTAAGCAAACTGTTTGATTACATAATTAAGAGACAAATGAGACAAGAAAGATCCCGATGGTCACACTGTTACAACAAAATGACAGTGCGTGCCTGTGTGACTGGCGCACGCTGTCTCGCTCTCCTCCCTACTGTAGTGAAAAGGCACCACAGCACAAGAAGTGTTTATTGTGCTGTCCGTGCTGAAGCTGCTACATTATTTCAGCCATTTAGTTTCTTACTTGTTTCTGACTGAAAAGTTCTGTTACCGATATCCCTCATTTGTTTCGGAAAAACATTTCCTAATCCCTCAACCTTTGCTCTCTTTACGTAAAACATGTAAGCATCGCATGCATGTGACCAATAGGGCCTGACCTATAGCCCATAATAATCACATCAATATATTGGTTATAACAAACTCCAAACACAGTAACATGTGACAGCAAAATGGATGCGGAGGATGTGAAAAAGCAACGCGCAAATGTTTACTGGTTGTTCAGGAGGGAAAGGGGAAGTCAGATCTGTGGAAGACATTTGACTTAGTTGTGGAAACTACTGGAGATCTAGATAAAGGAGGGTATAGGAGCAAGCGTTGTGTGAGTATTGTGTGCCAAACAGTTGCTGTTAGATTACATTTTTTATTACCATTTGGAAGTGCAAACACCAAATAACTAAGTGTACTAAAGAGTCTGTTCTGACGAGAAATAAAATATATAAAGCCTTTAGTACAGCAGACTAAAAACAGTTGCATGCATTCGTGAATTGCGATGTATTTATTGTTTAGGCTAATTACTCAAAGCTCCCTTTGTTATTTAATTTTAAAACTAAAATGCTTGATTGCATTTTAAAGCATGAATGTCACGTATGCGGTGTGATGGCATGAACAAATTAATAATTGATTGATTGATACAGTAGCCTATATATTAAAAAATAGGCCTAAGTTAGTTACGGTTTTAAGACTAAACAGGACACGCTCTTATGCCTACAGCTTGAAGGTAGTTACACAAGGATACTTATACAAAGCCTACTAATGATAACGGCACTACTTATTATAATGATGATCATAATAACAATAAGGAGATCAAGAAAAATTAGGGTATAGGAGTGAGAGCTGCGTACATATTATGTGTGACAAACAGGTGGTGTTAGATTACAATATGATTTTTCTCCTGTTTGGAACAGTGTAAACACTAAATAAATTAGAAGTAATACCAGTCTGTTCTAACGAAAAAACAAATATAAAGCCTTCATTACAGCAGAGCAAAGCTTAAAAATGCCTTTATCCTCCATTTTGCCGTTGCATTAAGCTTGGTACTCATGGAATCAGTAGGCTATTAAACATTTACATTACATTTAAGTCATTTTGCAGACGCTCTTATCCAGAGCGACTTACAAATTGGTGCATTCACCTTATGATATCCAGTGGAACAACCACTTACAATATCCACTTTACACTTTACAATATCCACATTACCCTACCGGCCAAACCCTCCCTAACCCGGACAACGCTAAGCCAATTGTGCGTCGCCCCACGGACCTCCCGGTCGCGGCCGGCTGCGGCAGAGCCTGGGCGTGAACCCAGAGACTCTGGTGGCACAGCTAGCACTGCGATGCAGTGCTCTAGACCACCGCGCCACCCGGGAGACACCAAACAAACACTTACAGGCAACAGAAGCAGGATCTGTCTTATTTCTGTAGATATATATGGATGATTTATAAAGCCAGGCACATTTAACAGTTAGGCTATTGATTATAGATCTAATTAAGTTAGGGTTTCCTCTCTGCTCAATTATCTTAGACAATTAGGCTAAGGCAAGGGCTGTTTCCTCGTTTCCTCCTGCCTCCGCCACATAGTTCTCAATCCCAATATGCTGGTCAACTTTGCTATTATGCACATAACAACATAGGGAAAGGCGCAAATTCTTGGGCGTAGAGTATGTTTCATAACCGCGGACAGCGACCGTATCCAATGAAATTAAACCGCATGTTATAAAATAGATATTATTTAATTTTTTACATATTCGATTTCATTATATTTTTTACATACTATAACCATATACAATTATAGTATCACATGTCTCAGAGTGATGGACTGTGCCATTCCGTGGCCTCTGCAATGGATTAGTCCACTAAGACCGGAGTGAATCAGACAGGTGTCTTGCACACCCTGTAAATAAAATGTATTGCGACTGCTAGACTAAAGAAATCTCGGTCGACCAACAGCCTATGGACCAGTCAACTAAATAGGGTGAGCCCTAGAGTGAGAACAGTAATATACTTTAACTGAGGATTGGAGTTAGATGGAAAAGTGTGGCGTACTCTTAACACTCCATATCTCTTTCCAGGCATAGGTTACTTAGTCAATAAAATAAGAGATAAATGGGTGACAACTAGGCTATAGAAAGAGCGGGAGAGATGCCTTGCCCTAACTAGATCCCGCTGTCAGCTTTTCCAGAGAATGGAAACTGAAACTAGAGTGTTTTCCCAGTAAACAGCAGGGGCCAGTGTGCTGACTGAGTGCAGCTGATCAGCTCTTGTGAAACATCCCGACTGCTGCTTTGATAAGACACTTACTGGGGGTGGAACCATAGAGATCCTATAAGGTAATTATGTGGTGCACATGTTGGAACCTGTCTGAACACGCAGGAAACATCCTCACACACACAGTGGGGATACTGGATCCAGTGTAACGCCACTGCTCTCACCATACTGCGAGTCACTGTCGAACAGACACACAAACACACTGAGGCTCTGCAGACATTTCCCCAGAAAAGTCACTGGATACTAAACTAGTTAAAGTGGAACAGTCCAGCTTTTATTTTTTTCCGGTAAACTGCATTATGGGAAACCTCAGACACACACAGCTAACAGCACTGTACAAATACATGCACATCTAGACCTTAGAGGCCTAGGCTACAGATCCATACCTGTATGTTATTAGTAACTAGTCCTTTTCAAATAAAGTAAGAAATGTGAGTTTGTGAATACCTGAAAACTTTGTGAATGGGTCATAGGCATGAGGCTTGGGCTGTATACCAGGTTATTTTGAAATACCCACGGGACGGTTTTTCAACACTGTCAATACCACAAACTATTTATTTGACGTTATTTTAATGAATTTGAATATTTGTAGCTACTTAAGTAAATACCTGCAGTCAACTTGTGCAATTTAGGAGATAACGCAGATCTTGTTATTTCATTTCGAAGTTTACCGGTAGTCTTGGGATTAACTGCAGCCCGCGCCAGGTGATCTGGTTACAGTATGGAATTCACAACTAGATATCTTAGAACTATTAAGTTAACTGTCTAAAATGTGCTAAATGCTCTGCAGTTGTGTATTTGGTTTGCTAACTTAGTACCAAGTTATCTAGCTAAGTGATTAGCTTCTTGCAATCAAGCTCCTCTTGGTAACAGCAGAGAATCCCTTCCGTCTAATATTTGTTTTGCGTGTGCAGCAGACTGTAACATTTTTGAGTTACTTGTATAACTTTATGAGTGGGATGTCTGTCCTGCAAAGTTTGTCAAGAGACTGTATAAAATGTTTGCATGCGTTCGTTAGATTTTACACGTACTTGTTAGCATTGCTAACCTTTGGATTGAAAATAGTGCCCCTTGTGTTCAGCGCAGGTATTACCGAATATCCCAGTATGGCACTAGGTCGTTACAATCTGGATACTGCCCAAGCCTAATAGGCATGGATAAGTAGTTTATGTGAACATCAAAGGACACATCCATTTAGAAGGGAGGTAAACATCTAGATGGTGAATGACATGGAGAGGAGGGAGTTGGTTACAGTGGCATGGAGAGAAGGGATTGGCTGCAGGATGCAGACTGACTCCAGTCTCAGTTTATGGCACAGAGGGCCCAGCTGGGGAGCCTCCCTGTATTAAAGATCAGACCGTGTCTTCCTCTTAGCCCACTTCAGAACCCTCGACACCCACACAGACTAGTGAGGGTGTCTATGGGCCAGTAAGACACCAGCACACAAAACAACACAACCCACTATTATACACTACACCTGCATGCAAATAGAGGGCATGTAAAGGACATGAGAGAGGTCAGAGGTGATTTGGGGTCATGGGTAAATTCAGAGGGGTAATGTGGGGTTAGGGGAGAATATTCTGTCTATGGTAGTTTGACCCATAGTGTTTACTGATATGCTTGGATACATAACAACCAGAGGACAAGGGTCAGTCAGATTAGATTAGAGATGACCAAAAGGTTTAGGTGAGGGGGCTGAAGCATTCCCCAGACACTGGTGGGTGGTTGGTGTGTGTGTGATGAGGAATTACCCTCCTGAGGTCCAGTACGTCCTGCAGCATGAAGCGGATTCTGGACGATGTCTTCTTCTCCTTGATGATCTTGTCCATCTGGGCAAAGTACTGGTCCATACGTGGCTACAGAAAGAGAGACAGGCAGGTTAGTGTGTATGCGTTTGTGTGTAAATCTGATTCTTAGAAATAAGGCATAAGTGTTCTAGACAATGCGTGTCTGTGTGTCTGTCAGTGACACTGGTTCAGCGTTACCTTCGCCTTTTCAAAGTCCAGGTCCTTCCCTATAGTTGACAAGAGTCTACAGAGGCACTCTAGTGACTCCTCATCATGGTTCTTCAGCAGCTTGACGATGCAGTCGTGCATGATGGCCTCTGTCAGCATCTTCAGCTTGAACAGCTCACCAATGAACTTGATGTTGCCTAGCGACCGCCGCCGCGCCTGGTCTTTGGCCTCCTCCAGCTCTGCCTTCAGGCGATCCTTCTCCTCCTTCAGACAGGAAGTGATGTAACAGGAAGTAGGGGGAGGGAGGCATACCAGACAGATGGTCAACTAACGCCTACAGAAACAATAACCGTGTGTGTGAAGGACATTTGAATTGGTCACAGAGCACAACTCGTACCGTGGCTGCAGCGTCCAGCTCTTTCTGCTTCTTCTCAAAGATGACATCATCGTCCTTGTCCTTCTCAAACTCCTTCTGACAGCGGTTCAGAAGCAGCTTGCGGAAATTCACAGTGACTCCCGGCTTGTCTGTGGTGGGGACTTTGAGCTGACGAGAGGAACAGAAAAACAAACATTTAGGCCACGGTTGGAGAGCTTTGCAGACGTCACATAAAGCATAAGAGGGAACGTGAGAAGAGACGTCATGAGTGTGTAGTGGCACAACTCAGACACGTGGCACAGAACAGAGACCAGCACACTAGGTGTACACACACAAACAGACACACACCCTTCAGAGTCACTCACCCCAATAAGGCAGCGGCACATGTTGGCGTAGGCCACGGAGAAGTTGGGTTCAGAGATGGCCTTCTCAAAGATCAGATCTATCACTCCCTTCAGCCTCTCCTCTGTATCTATGGTCAGCTCTGTGACCTGCTTCATCAGCTGTTGGAACATCTGAGGGGTCAGCTTGTTCAGGATACTACGGACCCTCTTGAACAGCTCCTGGGTCTTGGCCTCTTCCGAGTCGTCGCTCTCCTCCTCAGGAGCAGCTTGCCCACTGGCAGCCTTCTTGACAGCGGGCTTCCAGGCCTTCTCAGCCTTGTTGAGCTTCACGTCTTCAGTCAGAGATGAAGAGATGTTGATGATCCTCCTGGGCTCCTTACGCTGGCCCTGCTGGGAGCGACGCGGTCCTCCACCACCCATACCAGAGGGCTGGAGGAGAGGAGGGAAGGGGAAAGAAATTCAGTCAACATTGTTTTAATATAATCTCAGAATTTCAGAATCAGAGTGTAGTCTTTGAGAAGATTGACAGATAGTTTTTCATGATAACTCACTGGTCCTCCTCTGTGGCCACCTCCACCTCCACCACCTCCTCCTCCCATTCCAGGCCTGCCCAGGTTGGCAAACGAGGGTGTGAAGTCGGGGCCCATGTTCATCCCTGGCAAACGGCTGGGGTCCAGCTGGCGGAGAGGGGCCTTATTCGCCTGGAGAGAAAGAATGACCGAACAAGGACAGAAGAGAAAGAATGACAGACACAAAGAAAGACAAAATAAATAACTGGTAAATAAAGTGGTCTATCTGAAGAAAATAAATTATATTCTCAAATGGACCGTGCAGCGGTTCCTCCAGTCCAGCAGGGGACAGAGTGTTGTACTGTACCTTGTCCAGCACCACGTCACTGATCTGAGGCAGGCCCTCAGGCTTGGACATGGCGGCACTGATGAACTGGAAGCCCAGCAGGAAGTCCCTGTCATACCTCTTCTTCTCCTCTGGGTCTATAGGCCTACATAGTTCTGATGGAGAGGAACAAGGAATTATCGATGAATCACATTTATGTGAGTTTTCATCAGTATAGTGTTCAGGGTTTAGGTTGGTAGAGTTGGGATATATAGTCTGTCATCCGAACTGAGTATTACTCAGTTTCACTTCTAAAAATCAAACATTGATGTCAAATGGGACTTTATGACTCGTGCTCTGACAAAGCATTTCCAATAAAGTGAAACTTTGCATCCTCTCTTGACTGACACGCATACCTTGTGAGATAAGTTGTAGAGGATAACGTTAAGAGGATAACATTTCTAAGTATAGAAATGTTATAGGGCATCTCCGGGCCAAGGTTCAGAACCCACCCTCTTTGTACTGGTACTTCAGATCCCCGGGCTTGGGTTCGATATTCTCTGCATCCAGTTTGTCCTCCTTCTCCTCCCACGTCTCATCCACCTCTTCGACTGCAGGGGTGTCGGCTGGGCGGGGCTCCTTAGCGTCAGAGGCAGAAGTGGGTGTGGCCTGCTCTGGCTCAGGAGGGCTCTCCACTACCTGCTCCTGGAGAGGGGGTGAGAGAGAGGGAGGGAGGAGAGATGGACGGGGAAGAGAGGGAAAGAGGGAGAGAGAAGGAGTGGGTTGAGTGAGAGAGAAAGGGGGGAGGGAGAGAGAGAGGGGGGAGGGAGAGAGAGAGAGGGGGAGGGAGAAAGAGAGAGGGGGAGGGAGAGAGAGAGAGGGGGAGGGAGAGAGAGAGAGGGGGAGGGAGAGAGAGAGAGTGGGAGGGAGAGAGAGAGGGGGGAGGGAGAGAGAGAGGGGGGAGGGAGAGAGAGAGGGGGGAGGGAGAGAGAGAGGGGGAGGGAGAGAGAGAGAGAGAGTGAGAGGGGGAGGGAGAGAGAGAGGGGGGAGGGAGAGAAAGGGTATTAGTCAGTGTACATTGTTTTCATTCTGGGGTTTTTAATAGGCCAGCTGTAAACAGGCATTCTTAAAGCTTTGATATGAGATGGCGTGGGTGGTGTGTTTGATATGAGATGGCGTGGGTGGTGTGTTTGATATGAGATGGCGTGTTTGATATGAGATGGCGTGTTTGATATGGATGGCGTGTTTAATATGAGATGGCGTGTTTAATATGAGATGGCGTGGGTGGCGTGTTTGATATGAGATGGCGTGGGTGGTGTTTGATATGAGAAGGCGTGTTTGATATGAGATGGCGTGTTTGATATGGATGGCGTGTTTGATATGAGATGGCGTGTTTGATATGAGATGGCGTGTTTAATATGAGATGGCGTGGGTGACGTGTTTGATATGAGATGGCGTGGGTGGTGTGTTTGATATGGGGTGGCGTGTTTAATATGAGATGGCGTGGGTGGCGTGTTTAATACGAGATGGCGTGGGTGGCGTGTTTAATATGAGATGGCGTGGGTGGCGTGTTTGATATGAGATGGCGTGGGTGCCGTGTTTGATATGAGATGGCGTGGGTGGCGTGTTTGATATGAGATGGCGTGTTTGATATGGGATGGCGTGGGTGGCGTGTTTGATATGAGATGGCGTGGGTGGCGTGTTTGATATGAGATGGCGTGGGTGGCGTGTTTGATATGAGATGGCGTGGGTGGCGTGTTTGACATGAGATGGCGTGGGTGGTGTGTTTGATATGATATGGCGCGGGTGGCGTTTTTGATATGAGATGGCGCGGGTGGCGTGTTTGACATGAGATGGCGCGGGTGGCGTGTTTGACATGAGATGGCGTGGGTGGCGTGTTTGACATGAGATGGCGTGGGTGGTGTGTTTGACATGAGATGGTGTGGGTGGTGTGTTTGACATGAGATGGCGTGGGTGGTGTGTTTGACATGAGATGGCGTGGGTGGTGTGTTTGACATGAGATGGCGTGGGTGGTGTGTTTGACATGAGATGGCGTGGGTGGCGTGTTTGACATGAGATGGCGTGGGTGGCGTGTTTGACATGAGATGGCGTGGGTGGCGTGTTTGACATGAGATGGCGTGGGTGGCGTGTTTGACATGAGATGGTGTGGGTGGCGTGTTTGACATGAGATGGCGTGGGTGGTGTGTTTGACATGAGATGGCGTGGGTGGTGTGTTTGATATGGATTGAATGGGTAGTTCATGTGAACGGACCTCCTTAAAGGCATCCAGGAGGTCCCCAACAGCCTCCTTCTTGTTCAGATCCTTCATCTTCCTCTTTTTCTTTGGCACAGAAACAGCAGCTACAAGCAGAACACCACCAACACAGTCAGACTAAACCTCTATGGATTGACACTCAATCCCAATCCCTAGTCCAACCCTAGCACCCAAACTCCACCTAGACTATCAGAAATCAAGGTGGAGCAGTTACCACATTGCCACCTATCCAACTTTTTATTTGTATGGCTTTCTGTTGGAGCTGTGATCACTCCAAGTAGCCACTGTTCTGGGTCCTCAGCGTAGACATAACCCAGTAACTCTCTGCCCCTCACGACACAGGCTCGACACACACAGTCGGACTGCAACGCCTCAAGGGGCAGATCCTGTTTAATCTTCACCAAGTGCCAAGTGGTAGGGTTAGGAATTAAAATAGACAAAGACAACGTGGTTGAATGAGAGACAGACAGACAGACAGATGGATACAGATAGAGAAAAAGACAGACAGAAGGAGACTGTTTCAAAGAAGTAGAGAGAGAAAATGCAAGTCAGACTGATACTGACCTTGCATAGAACTCTCCCCGGCTGGGGTGGTGCTCTGTGGTGGTGGAGAGTCCATCTCGTCTTCCAAACGGGGAGCAGTTACAACTGTAGTAGTAGCAGTCTCAGCTAGGACAGGCGTCGCCTGGGCAACGGGGGCGGGCGTCACCTTGACAACGGGGGCGGACATTGCTGTGACTGCAACAGGCGTCGGTTTAGGCATGGGTGCCTCGCTCTGTAACTGGGCCACCTCAGGCTCAGCGATGGGGCTGACGTCACACTCCGACAACTCCGCACACATCTTCTCAGGGTCCTGGGGGCTGGGGAGCGGCAGGCCATTGGGCAGCCTGAGCTCCTCTGGCTGGGCGATGGGAGACTCCAGGGGGGGTTCTGCTGCCTGGGGGGTGGGCATGTTGATGGACAGGGCTGCTGGCTCCTCCTCCTTGGCTGGGGTTGGCTGGATGGCAGAGATACCATTAGTGCTGCTGCTAGGGGTGGTCACCAGAGCAAGGGAAGGCTCAGGTTTGGATGATGTAGTCCCCTCCTGCCTAGCCTCTGCCACCTCTTTAATCTCCTCTTTCTCCTTCACTTCCTCCCGCTCCTCCTTGGCAGCTGAGGGATGCTCCTCAGCTGCAGGAGTGGGGCGGGGTTCAGGCAGGGGTGCAGGGTAAGCGGGCACTTCAGGGGCAGATGGGGCTGGAACAGCGGCTGGGACTGGAGCCTCCATCATGTCTCCAATGGGACAAGTTGAGGGTTGGGGGGTAGTAGGGACAGTAGTGTGGAGGGTGGTAGTTACCGACGGGGGTGAGAGTAGGTCCTGGGATAAGGAAGGGGATTTACTGTTTGTGTCTGGGAGTTTGACCTCTGTTGGGGCAGGGGAAGTCTTGACCAGTTCAGGGGTTTTAGACGGGGCTGGGGGGCCAGTTATGAGAGTGGCTGCAGGTTTCCCTCGGTCATCTGAGGAGGAAAGGAGATGCCACGAGGAAAAACCACTGGTTAAATTCACCTTAGAAAGGTAATGGTTAACAGACTCAAATGGACCATATTACCATACTAATGTTCAAATTGACCCTCATGTCTGTTGATCTTTTTATAATTACCCACTTATTATCAAGTCAACATTAAAATGGTAAAAATACACAGGTCCTTTCCAAAGGAGAATTTTGTCTATGTGATTCAGTCAAATTCACAAAAAATTACTTGTATGTACTGAAGGTGAACCAATGAGCGACGGCCAGCTACGTCCTTCAAGATGACCTGACCCCTCGGCCAACTCACCTGGTCTGACCACGACAGGTGTCACGTTCTCCCAGTCTGCCTGGGCAATGGCTGGGCCCTCTGATCCAGATATAGACGACTAAGGGACCGAATACAACACAGACATTAGGTAACTGGAGTGGACACAACCATATGACAGCCTTATGAAAACCTTGTGACAGGTTAGATACAATGCCCAATATGAAAACAAAATGTCTGCACATCCAATAACCGGAGGGTATGGTAGCGAAAAATGTGTAATGGGATGATGGTTGGTGACGAGGGTATGGTAGCTCACCTCTGAAGAGTCGTCGCTCACCTGTGGGGGTGTGGGGGTGGTGCCACTGCGGGTGCCCCCTGACATAATCTCCTCAGTGATGTCTTTACCACCCTGGTTAGGGTCTCGTATTATGATCTATAGAGAGGACAAGACAACAGTGAGGGATACAAGAAGAAACATTTAGAGAATGCAGGAGAGCCTTCGAGAAAAACTTGTTACTCGCTCTCGTTTCATTCCCTTTCTAAAGGAGGGAGAGCAAAAAAGAGAGAACGAACGAGAGTAAAGGAGAGAGGGAGGGTGAGGAGAAAGCTGAAGAGAATAGCTGTCACAACTTAACTGCTTCCTATGATGCTAGGCCCTGTTTCCAACTCTGCCAAGTCTTCTGTGTTGTACTGTAGGGCTGTGGCCTAGCAGCGTCTTCTCAATCAGCAGAGCTACATTTCTCACACTCACACAAGAAACACCAGCCCCACAAAGCTATGCAGCCTGACAAACACAGATTTGTAGACAGATTGCTGCCTTGTTTAAGCTAATTCTTCCCCAACAAAATATGACTACGGACATACTCAACTTTAGTCAAATAAATTCCAGTGCAAGCCAGACATTATTTTTGCTCTCTCCATATGAACTCAAACTATACCTAGAAAATCAGCCAGATTTGCTGTTATTGAAACTGAAAAACGGATTACTCATTTACAAGGTGTGCCCTTACACAGAGCCACATGTTTTCTATCACAAACTCTCCTCGCTCTCTTTCTGTCTGTCACACACTCTAAGAGTTGTCAGCAACAGGCATGAGCCAGCACATTCCCCCGCTGGTAGAGTCGTTTACCTGACGCGGACAGGCTCCAGAGCCCTTAGCAGGCCTCTCTCATCCTGGGGCCGGAGTTGAGCTGTCGGCCTGCAGGCCTCTCCCAGCAAGTAGGCTGCTTTTGCAACCGTGGTTGGGATAGCGCACGTAGCCTACTCCCTCAACAACTCGCAGAGCCAGCAGGGCAGAGCCTTGTTCCCAGCTCTCACACACACACACACGTAGAGGGAGAGACAAAAGACAAAAAGAGAGCGAGCGAGAGAGAAGCCAGAGTGACTGGCCTTGTGGAGCTGCAGCACTGGAATGCAAGCGCCCCCGCCCACTGAGCACCGAACTACAGACAGTCAAAGGGGGCCAAATAGAGGGGGAAAGAGGGAGGAGCAACTCCAGAAAAAAAGGAGAAAAAAAACTATTCAAAACTTTAACAAATGAGCTCTGACTAGTGTAACCCCCCCCCGTATCTCTCTCTCAGCTGCTCTTCTGTCATTCTGTACTCACGCACTACAAAACATTTCAGCCTCTTCCTGGGGGAGAGGGGGGGTATGCCACAGAAGCAGCAGCAGAGAGGGTGCGAGAGAGAAGGGGAGGAGATAGGTCAGCCATTGTGCTTCTGGCTCAGAGGGGGAGGAGCCCGGCAGCCACGTGGAGCTGAGCTATGTGCTGACATGTCCTTAAACCCCCCTGGTCTACCCAGAGACCAGAGAGAGATTCATAAAGATCAGTGGAGAGAGAAAAAAAACATGTGACGCTCAGACACAGACTGTCTGAATCACAACTGACTCGCAGTCTGCTGGTGCAGCACTTCCTCCCCTGCCACCCCGGTCTACCATCCCCCTATTAATAAATTACATTTTATATTTCACCTTTATTTAACTAGGTAGGCCAGTTGAGAACAAGTTCTCATTTACAACTGCGACCTGGCCAAGATAAAAGCAAAGCAGTGCGACAAAAACAACAGTTACAAACAAACGTACAGTCAATAACATAATAGAAAAATCTATGTACAGTGTGTGCAAATGTAGAAGAGTAAGGAGGTAGGCAATAAATAGCCCATTGAGGAAAAATAATTACAATTTACATTAACACTGGAGTGATAGATATGCAGATGATGATGTGCAAGTAGAGATACTGGGGTGCAAAAGAGCAAGAGGGTAAGTAATAATATGGGGATGAGGTAGTTGGGTGTGCTATTTACAGATTGGCTGAGTACAGGTACAGTGGTCGTTAAGCTGCTCTGACAGCTGATGCTTAAAGTTATAGAGGGAGAGATAAGATTCCAGCTTCAGTGATTCTTGCAATTCGCTCCAGTCATTGGTAGCAGAGAACTTGAAGGAAAGGCGGCCAAAGAGGTGCTGGCTTTGGGGATGACCAGTGGGGTGTTGCTACGGGTGGGTGTTGCTATGGTGACCAGTGAGCTGAGATAAGGCGGGGCTTTACCTAGTAAAGACTTGTAGATGACCCGGAGCCAGTGGGTTTGGCGACAAATATGTAGTGAGGGCCAGCCAACGAGAGCATACAGGTCGCAGTGGTGGGTAGTATATGGGGCTTTGGTTACAAAACGGATGGCACTGTGATAGACTGCATCCAATTTGCTGAGTAGAGTGTTGGAGGCTATTTTGTAAATGACGTCGCCGAGGTCAAGGATCGGTAGGAAAGTCAGTTTTACTAGGGTATGTTTGGCAGCATGAGTGAAGGAGGCTTTGTTTGCGAATTAGGAAGCCGATTCTAGATTTAATTTAGGATTTTACAGTTTACAGTCTAACCAGACACCTAGGTATTTGTAGTTGTCCACATATTCTAAGTCAGAACCATCCAGAGTAGTGATGCTAGTCGGGCGTGAGGGTGCGGGCAGCAATCGGTTCAAGAGCATGTATTTAGTTTTACTAGCATTTAAAAGCAGTTGGAGGCCACGGAAGGAGTGTTGTATGGCGTTGAAGCTCATTTGGAGGTTTGTTAGCACAGTGTCCAAAGAAGGGCCAGATGTTCCAAATAGACCAAGACAGTCGTGAAGAGGGCACGACAAAGCCTATTCCCCCTCAGGAAACTAAAAAGATTTGGCATGGGTCCTGAGATCCTGAAAAGGTTCTACAGCTGCAAGAACGAGAGCATCCTGACTGGTTGCATCATTGCCTGGTAGAGCAATTGCTCGGCCTCCGACCGCAAGGCCCTACAGAGGGTAGAGCGTACGGCCCAGTACATCACAGGGGTTAAGCTGCCTGCCATCCAGGACCTCTACACCAGGCAGTGTCAAAGGAAGGCCCTAAAATTTTTTAAATAGCCCAGTCACCCCAGTCATAGACTGTTCACTCTACTACCGCATGGCAAGCGGTACCGGAGTGCCTAGTCTAGGACAAAAAGGCTTATCAACAGTTTTTACCCCCTAGCCACAAGACTCCTGAACCAGGTAATCAAATTGTTACCCGGACTATTTGCATTGTCCCCCCCTCCCCAACCTCTCTTTTACGCTGCTGCTACTTTCTGTTTATCATATAAGCATAGTCACTTTAACTATACATTCATGTACATATGTACATACTACCTCAATTGGCCCGACCAACCAGTGCTCCCGCACATTGGCTAACCGGGCTATCTGCATTGTGTCCCGCCACCCGCCAACCCATCTTTACTCGACTTTTACTCTCTGTTCATCATATATGCATAGTCACTTTAACCATATCTACATGTACATACTACCTCAAATCAGCCTGACTAACTGGTGTCTGTATGTAGCCCTGCTACTTTTATAGCCTCGCTACTGTTTTTCACTGCCTTTTTTCTGTTGTTTTTATTTATTTACATATCTATTGTTCACCTAATACCTTTTTTGCACTATTGGTAAGTAAGCATTTCACTGTAAGGTCTACCTACACCTGTTGTATTCGGCGCATGTGACAAAAACTTTGATTTGATGTCTACAGAATGGTGTCGTCTGCGTAGAGGTGGATCAGAGAATCACCGGCAGCAAGAGCGACATCATTGATGTATACAGAGAAAAGAGTCTGCCCGAGAATTGAACCCTGTGCCACCCCAATAGAGACTGCCAGAGGTCCGGACAACAGGCCCTCCGATTTGACACACTGACCTCTGTCAGAAAAGTAGTTGGTGAACCAGGCGAGGCAGTCATTTGAGAAGCCAAGGCTATTGAGTCTGCCGATAAGAATGCGGTGATTGACAGAGGCGAAATCCTTGGCCAGGTCGATGAAGACGGCTGCACAGTACTGTCTTTTATCGATGGCGGTTATGATATCGTTTAGGACCTTGAGCGTGGCTGAAGTGCACCAATGACCAGCTCGGAAACCAGATTGCATAGTGGAGAAGGTACGACGGGTTTCGAAATGGTCGGTGATCCGTTAGCTTGGCTTTCAAAGATTTTAGAAAGGCAGGGCAGGATATAGGTCTATGACAGTTTGGGTCTAGAGTGTCCCCCCCTTTGAAGATGGTGACCGCGGAAGATGACCGCGGCAGCTTTCCAATCTTTGGGGATCTCAGACGATACGAAGAGAGGTTGAATAGGCTAGTAATAGGGGCTGAAAGAATTTGAGGATAATTTTAGAGAGGTTCCAGATTGTCTAGTCCAGCTGATTTGTAGGGATCAAGATTTTGCAGCTCTTTCAGAACATCAGCTGTCTGGATTTGTGTGAAGGAGAAGCGGGGGGGTCTTGGGCAAGTTGCTGCAGGGGGTGCTGAGATGTTGGCCGGGGTAGGGGTAGCCAGGTGGAAAGCATGGCCAGCCGTAGAAAAATGCTTATTGAAACTATCAATTATCATACATTTATCGGTGGTGACAGTGTTTCCTATCCTCAGTGCAGTGGGCAGCTGGGAGGAGGTGCTCTTATTCTCCATGGACTTCAGTGTCCCAAAATTTTGGGGAATTAGTGCTACAGGATGCAAATTTCTATTTTAAAAAGCTAGCCTTAGCTTTCCTAACTGAGTATATTGGTTCCCGACATCCCTGAAAAGTTACATATTGCGGGGGCTATTCGATGCTAATGCAGAACGCCACAGGATGTTTTTGTGCTGGTTAAGGACAGTCAAGTCTGGGGTGAAACCAAGGTCTATATCTGTAATGAGTTCTACATTTTTGAACGAAGCATGCTTATTTAAGATGTTGAGGAAAGCACTTTTGAAGAGCAACCAGGCATCCTCTACTGACGGGATGAGGTCAATATCCTTTCAGGATACCCGGGCCAGGTCAATTAGAAAGGCCTGCTCACTGAAGTGATTTAGGGAGCGTTTGACAGTGATGGGGGTGGTCGTTTGACTGCGGACCCATTACGCACACAGGCAATGAGGCATTGATCGCTGAGATACTGGTTGAAGACAGCAGAGGTGTATTTAGAGGGCAAGTTGGTCAGGATGATATCTAAGAGGGCGCCCATGGTTACGAATTTAGGGTTGTACCTGGTAGGTTCCTTGATAATTTGTGTGAGATTGAGGGAATCTATCTTAGATTGTAGGATGGTTAGGGTGTTAAGAATGTCCTAGTTTATGTCACCTAACAGTACGAACTCTGAAGACAGATGGGGGGCGATCAATTCACATATGGTGTCCAGGGCACAGCTGGGGGCTGAAGGGGGTCTATAACAAGCAGCAACAGTGAGAGACTTGTTTCTAGAAAAGAGGATTTTTAAAAGTAGAAGCCCTTATTGTTTGGGCACAGACCTGGATAGTATGACAGATAGTGGGACTGGAAGCTCAGGGGCCCTCCCTTGAAGAACCTTCAGCAGCGTGGGATGAGGCCGCTTGGCTGGCCAAAGTCCACCCCAGCTACGACAGCATGCTCCCACTGCCAGTGATAAAGCAGCCAGGCCCATCGTACCATACAGAGCACAGGTACACTGGAGACTAGTTCAGACTAGTCCACCGTACAGAGCACAGATACACTGGAGACTCAATATACACTGAGTGACAAAGTGACCAGGTGAAAGCTATGATCCCTTATTGATGTCACTTGTTAAATCCACTTCAATCAGTGTAGGTGAAGGGGAGGAGACAGGTTAAAGAAGGATTTTTAAGCCTTGATACTATCGGGACATGGATTGTTTGTGTGTGCCATTCGGATAAAAGATTTAAGTGCCTTTGAACGGGATATGGTTGTAGGTGCCAGGCACAACGGTTTGTGTGTGTCAAGAACTGCAATGGTGCTGGAGTTTTTCCACACAACAGTTTCCTGTGCGTATCAAGAATGGTCCACCATCCAAAGTACATGCATCCAACTTGACAACTGTGGGAAGCATTGGAGTCAACAATGGGCCAGCATCCCTGTGAAATGCTTTTGACACCTTGTAGTCCATGCCCCGACAAATTGTAGGCTGTTGGGGGTAAAATTGGGGGCAACTCAATATTAGGAAGGTGTTCCTAATGTTTTGTACACTCAGTGTATGCCTGCTGCACAGAGACAAGAGAAAATTGCTGAAAACATGTTGGCTCACTATTTAAAAATAAGGGCAAGCTATATGATGAAAAATACCGGAGTTTTGGCAGATACAGCCGACTAGCGCTAGCTGACGCTACCTAGCAAATTTGTAAAAAATATATATGTTATACAAATTGATACTTTGAGTCAAAGTATTGATATAATATTAGCCCAAAATAATATTGTGATATGTAACTATCATTTCCCCCCTCCCCATCACTAATAGACATACCTGATGAATCCAGACCAGCAGAGGCCACCAGCAGAGGCACACTAGTACTACAGCCCTAAAGAACATGCTTCAGTCACACAGCAGTTTAGTAGTATAGTTCATCACGTAAAAAGTTATCCATTTCAAATCAATGACTGACCCAAACGTAAATCATGAGGAGTAGACCCATCTAGAATCCTCCCTAGACAGAATGCAACACTACCCCACAGCACAGTGTTTATCACACAAGTCCTCTCGTTACCATGGCAACGTGTCATGTCACATCCGGCCAGACAGGAAAACACAGTAGACCAGTTTTGTAGACCAAAACTGTACTGTGCACCTTCACAGTGGATGATGGGGAAAGGAATCAGTGTTGGATACACCTTGCTGACAAACTATACTTTTTATTTATTTTTATATTCACACACTTTATTAGCACAGTCCTTATCTTCCTTTGAAACATGAGAATCACTGAAGTATTCAAACCCTGCTCTGCATGAGGGGGAACACTGTCTGTATAACATCAGACCCCAAATGTTTCTTGGTGGTTGTTTCCAGTTGTGTTACTTGTCCATTCTGGGATCAGGATACCTGATTGTCTACCGGATTGTCTGATCTAGGAGGTGCTACGTGGGCTGGCCTGCGGTCCAGCAGTTAGTGCCGCTGGCCCTGTGGGTTCCAATCCAACTCACTGACCTTGTGCTCCTCCCATCTCTCCTGTCTTTTCTCTACTATCCTATCTGCTAAATAAAACCACAAAATGAAACAGTAGAGGTGGGGTGATGAGTTTAACTGTGTGTGGTGTATAACAGTAGAGGTGGGACGATGAGTTTACCTGTACCTGTTTGCGCTCCCTTTTGGGGTGGATCTGTTGCTGTGGAGGTAGTTGCTGCTGCTGGGGGGGAGGGTTCATGATGACCGGAGCAGCCGGCACTGAGGACGTGTACTGCTGTTGGGCCGGGTAGTATGCCCCTGCTGTGGACAAGACAGAGAGAGTTGTCCCACAAACTTTAAATTAGCACGCAAGTAGTTATGAATGTCAGCACTTTTGGAAATCACCAGCAAAACGCCAAAGTTTGGTGTCAAGTATATGTGTTGTGAGAACAGCTGCAGAACTAACCACTATGATAAGCACTTAAAAACATTCTCCGTACTAATTCACCAGCTGCGGCAGATTGTCGGAGTATTTTGAGAATTAAAAGGAAACGTCACAAATTTTCTACTTTATATTCATCATCTCCAGCACCACCCCAACATATGAGAAAATGTAATGTTTATTTGTTTTGTAGTAAAAAAGATAGCGGAAGATAAGTGTATCCAATGACGACATGGGTGTGCTTCGTGTGATTTTGACCAATTGTGAATAGGCATTCGAAACACTTATCTTCCGCTATGTTTTTTTACTACAAAACAGAGAAAAGCACCATCTTCACATACAGTGCTGTGAAAAGTACTTATCCCCTTTCTAATTTTCTCTACTTTTTTATATTTATGATACTGAGTGTTATCAGATCTTCAACCAAAAGGTAATATTAGATAAAGGGCACCTGAGTGAACAAACAATTACCTTCTAATTTAATGTACAAAGTTACGTAACACCCAATGCCCCAGAGTGAAAAAGTAATTACCCCCTTAAACCCAATAAATGGTGGTGCCACCTTTAGTTGCAATGACTGCAACCAAATGCTTGCTGTAGTTGTTGATTTGTCTCTCACATTGCTGGAGGAATTTTGGCCCACTCTTGCATGCAGACCTGCATTAACTTAGCGATTTTTGGGAGTTTTGAAGCATGAACGGCTCGTTTCAAGTCCTGCCACAACATCTCAATAGGGATTAGGTCTAGACTAGGCCATTCCAAAACTTCTAATTTGTTGCTTTTTAGCCATTTTCATGTAGGCTTTATTGTTTGTTTTCGATCATTGTCTTGCTGCATGACCCAGGTGAACTTCAGATCACAGACTGACATTCTCCTGTAGAATTCTCTGACACAGAAGAATTCATGGTTCCTTCTACTAAAGAAAGTCGTCCAGGTCCTGTGGCAGCAAAGCATTCCTAAATTGTCACACGATTGTGGAATGCAGTGTTTGGTTCTCGCCAGGTATAAATGGGACCCATGTCATCCAAAAAGTTACACTTTTAAAACATCTGTCCATAGAACATTCTTTCAAGAGTCTTCATGATGCTTTTTGGCAAACCTGGGTCAACATTTTGGACGACATGGGTCCCATTATGCCTGGCGAAAACCAAATGCTGCTTTGAATACAGTGCCTTCGGAAAGTATTCAGATCCCTTGACTTTTACACATTTTGTTACAGCCATATTCTAAAATGGATTGAATAAAACATTTACACAATGCCCCATGATGACAAGGCAAAAAACAGGTTTTTAGAAGTGTTTGCTAAGTTAAAAATAAAACCAAAATAACTTATTTACATAAGTATTCAGACCCTTTGCTATTAGACTCGAAATTTAGCTCAGGTGCATCCTGTTTCCATTGATCATCCTTGACATGTTTCTACAACTTGATTGGAGTCCACCGGTGGTAAATTAAATTGATTGGACATGATTTGGAAAGGCACACACCTGTCTATATAAGGTCCCACAGTTGCCAGTGCATGTCAGAGCAAAAACCAAGCCATGAGGTCAAAGGAATTGTCCGTATAGCACTGAGACAGGATTGTGTTGAGACATCTGGGGAAGGCTACCAAAACAATTCTCCAGCATTGAAGTTCCAAGAACAGAGTGGCCTCCATTCTTAAATTGATAAGTTTGGAACCACCAAGACTCTTTCTAGAGCTGTCCACCCGGTCAAACTGAGCAATCAGGGGAGAAGGGCCTTGGTCAGGGAGGTGACCATGAACCCGATGGTCACTCTGACAGAGCTCCAGAGTTCCTCTGTGGAGATGGGAGAACATTCCAGAAGTACAACCATCTCTGCAGCACTCCACCAATCAGGCCTTTATGGTAGAGCGGCCAGCCACTCCTCAGTAAAAGGCACGACAGCCCGCTTGGAGTTTGCTAAAATGCACCTAAAGACTCTCAGACCATGAGAAACAAGATTCTCTGGTCTGATGAAACCAAGATTGAACTATTTGGCCTGAAGAGTGACCAAGTGTCACGTCTAGAGGTAATCTGGCACCATCCCTATGGTGAAGCGTGGTGGTGGCAGCATTATGATGTGGGGATGTTTTTCAGCGGCAGAGACTGGGTGACTAGTCAGGAAAGAGGGAAAGATGGAACGGAGCAAAGTACAGAGAGATCCTTGATGATAACCTGCTCCAGAGCGCTCAGTACCTCAGACTGGGACGAAGGTTCACCTTCCAACAGGACAACGACCCTAAGCACACAGCAAGGCAACACAGGAGTGGCTTCAGGACAAGACTGAATGTCCTTGAGTGGCCCAACCAGTGCACGGACTTGAACCCGATCGAACATCTCTGGAGAGATCTGAAAATAGCTGTGCAGCGATGCTCCCCATCCAACCTGACAGAGCTTGAGAGGATCTGCAGAGAAGAATGAGAGTAAGCCCCCAAACACAGGTGTGCCCAAGTTTGTAGCGTCATACCCAAAAAGATTATATGCTGTAATCGCTGCCAAAGGTGCTTCAACAAAGTACTGAGTAAAGGGTCTGAATACTAATGTGAAATGTGATTTTTTAAATTTTTATTGTTAAAACATTTCTAAAAAAACAGTTTTTGCTTTGTCATTGTGGGGTTTTGTGTGTAGATGGACGAGGTGGGAAAAAACATGTAATCCATTTTAGAGTAAGCCTGTAACATAAAATGTGGATAGTCAAGGGGTCTGAATAC
Organism: Salvelinus fontinalis; assembly: GCF_029448725.1. Classification (NCBI taxonomy): domain Eukaryota; kingdom Metazoa; phylum Chordata; class Actinopteri; order Salmoniformes; family Salmonidae; genus Salvelinus; species Salvelinus fontinalis. The sequence continues at coordinate 41,442,187 of NC_074675.1, forward strand.
TTTCCGAAGGCACTGTAGATGTTATTTTATATTCTCAAACTAACAGCAGAGCCTATATGATGCCCTTCCATACAGGCATGACATGCTGGAGTCATGCTTCTATGCAAATGTTGTTGATCAGTAGGCTAATATACAGTGCCTTCAGAAAGTATTTACACCCTTTAACTTTTTACACATTTGTTGTGTTACACCCTCAATTTAAAATTGATATAACTTAGATATTTTTTACACTGGCCTAAACACAATACCCCATGTTAGTGGAATTTAGCATTTTTTTTATTTTTTACAAATTAAGAAAAAATGTAAAGCTGAAATTGTTTGAATCAATAAGAAGTCAGGCTACGGAGTGGCGCAGCGGTCTAAGGCACTGCATCTCAGTGCAAGAGGTGTCACTACAGACTCTGGTTTGTATCACACCCGGCCGTGATTGGGAGTCCCATATGGCGGCGCACAATTGGCCCATAATCGTCCGGGTTTGGCCATCATTGTAAATAAGAATATGTTCTTAACTTACTTACCTAGTTAAATAAAGGTTTATATATATATATATATATATATATAATTATATATAAAGTATATATAAAGTATTCAACCCCTTTGTTATGGCAAGCCTAAATAAGTTCAGAAGTAAACGTTTGCTTAACAAGTTAAATAATAAGTTGCATAGTGTTTAACATGATTTTTGAATGACTACCTCATCTCTGTACCCCACGCATAGAGAAAATTGTACGGTCCCTCAGTCGAGCAGTACATTTCAAACACAGATTCAACCACAAAGAAGGACACCTATTAGTAGATGGATAAAAATGAAAATATGATACATTGAACATCCCTTTGAGCATGTTGATCACACTTTGGATGGTGTATCACTACACCCAGTCACTACAAAGATACAGGCGTCCTTCCTACCTCAGTAGCCGGAGAGGAAGGAAACCGCTCAGGGATTTCACCAGGAGGCCAATGGTGACATTAAAACAGTTACAGTTTAATGGCTGTGATAGAAAACTGAGGATGGATCAACACTGTAGTTACTCCACAATACTATCTTAATTGACAAAAAAGTGGAAAGGAATGCCTCTAGAGAATTTTTTTCCCCCCAAAACATGCATCCTGTTAGCAACAAGGTTAATACTGTAAAAAATGTGGCAAAGCAATCAACTTTTTGTCCTGAACAAAGTGTTATGTTTGGGGCAATCCAATAGAACACATTACTGAAAACCACTCTCCATTTTTCCAGCATAATAGTGGCTGCATCATGTTATGGGTATGCTTGTAATCAGGAGTTTTTCAGGATAAAAAGATAACAGAATGGAGCTAAGCAAAGGCAAAATTCTAGAGGAAAACCTTTTTCAGTCTGCTTTCCATCAGACACTGGGAGATGAATTCACCTTTCAGCAGGACAATAACCTAAAACACAAGGCCAAATCTACACTGGAGAAGACAGTGAATGTTCCCGAGTGGCTGAGATACACTTGACTTAAATATATGGCAAGACCTAAAAATGGTTGTCTTGCAACGATCAACAACCAAATTGACAGAGCTTGAAGAATTTAGAAAATAAATGACCGAATGTTGCGCAATCCAGGTGTGGAAAGCTCTTACAAACTTATCCAGAAAGACTCACAGCTGTAATCTCTGCCAAAGGTGCTTCTACAAAGTATTGACGAATATTTACGTAAATTAGATATTTCAGTATTTTATTTTCAATAAATTTCCCTAAATTTCTAAAAACATGTTTTCACTTTGTCATTATGGGGTATTGTGTGTAGATGGGTGAGAAATCTATTTTGAATTCAGGCTGTAACAACAAAATGTGGAATAAGTCAAGGGGTATGAATACTTTCTGAAGGCACCGTAAGTCCCAAATGGAATGCAAACAGATTGTCATCTGTAGCACTATAGACTCCACTGATCAGCCAAAACAATAACTCAATGCATGCACACACTTGAATATGCATTCACCTGCATCCGGAGTAGGCCTATGACACCTTCAGTTACCCAGTTTATCAAGAGATTTGCCATTCAAATACAATTATTACCATTATGTTATGTAGTTAGATCGTTTTTTTTTTTACCAAAGTCAAATGTATTGTTTGATTAAAAATCCATGTGTAAGTGTGTGTATAGCGCATGTTATCGTGTGTATATGCATGTGTCTGTGCCTGTTTGTGTTGCTTCAGTCCCCACTGTTCCATAAGGTGTATTGTTACCGTTTTTAAAAAATCTAATTTTACTGCTTGCATCAGTTACTTGATGTGGACTAGATCTCCATGTAGTCTTGGCTCTATGTAGTACTCTGCGCCTCCCATAGTCCATTCTGGACTTGGGGACTGTGAAGAGACCTCTTGTGGGGTATGCATGGTTGTCCGATGTGTGTGCCAGTAGTTCAGACAGACAGCTCGGTGCATTGAACATGTCAATACTTTTCATAAATACAAATAGTGATAAAGTCAATCTCTCTTCCACTTTGAGCCAGGAGAGACTGACATGCATATTATTAATATTAGCTCTCTGTGTACATCCAAAGGCCAGCCGTGCTGCCCTGTTCTGAGCCAATTGCAATTTTCCTAAGTCTCTTTTTGTGGCACCTGACCACAGGACTGAACAGCAGTCCAGGTGCGACAAAACTAGTGCCAGTAGGACCTGCCTTGTTGATAGTGCTGTTAAGAAGGTAGAGTAGCGCTTTATAGACAGATTTCTCCCCATCTTAGCTACTGTTGTATCAATATGTTTTGACCATGACAGTTTACACTCCAGGGTTACTCCAAGCAGTTTAGTCACCTCAACTTGCTCAATTTCCACATAATTTATTATTATTCCTTACCACCCACTCTGAAACTAACTGCAGCTTTTTGTTAAGTGTTGCAATCATTTCAGTCGCTGTAGTAGCTGACATGTATGGTGTTGAGTCATCTGCATATATAGACACTCTGGCTTTACTCAAAGCCAGTGGCATGTCGTTAGTAAAGATCGAAAAATTAAGGGGTCTAGACAGCTGCCCTGGGGAATTCCTGATTCTACCTGGATTATGTTGGAGAGGCTTCCATTAAAGAACACCCTCTGTGTTCTGTTAGACCGGTAACGCTTTATCCTCAATATAGCAGGGAGTGTAAAGAGATACAACTTTTTTTCCAGCAGCAGACTATGATCGATAATGTCAAAAGCCGCACTGATGTCTAACAAAACAGTCCACAGACAAATCTTAGGCATCTAGGGTAGATTTGAGAGGAATGTATTGGCATCAAGCAATACAGCTAAAATGCTACCAAGCCTATCAGAGAGCAATTTTTAGCCATCTTCAGACCTATATGTTAAGTGCCTAGGGAGTATGGGCTAGGGGTTGATCCTGGACCAGAAGCAATTAAGGTAGGCCATAGGACCATGACAGCACTCCCTCCTCGAGTTGCCTGCCCACTAGCAATCCTTGCCCCACCCCTCTCTAGTCTTTTCCACATTCACACAGAGATCACAAATTCCAACACTCCATCTTGAGAAATACAGTGAGGGAAAAAAGTATTTGATCCCCTGCTGATTTTGTACGTTTGCCCACTGACAAAGAAATGATCAATCTATAATTTTAATGGTAGGTTTATTTGAACAGTGAGAGACAGAATAACAACAAAAAAATCCTGAAAAACACGTCAAAAATGTTATAAATTGATTTGCATTTTAATGAGGGAAATAAGTATTTGACCCCCTCTCAATCAGAAAGATTTCTGGCTCCCAGGTGTCTTTTATACAGGTAACGAGCTGAGATTAGGAGCACACCCTTTAAGAGTGTGCTCCTAATCTCAGCTCGTTACCTGTATAAAAGACACTTGTCCACAAAAGCAATCAGATTCCAAACTCTTTACCATGGCCAAGACCAAAGAGCTCTCCAAGGATGTCAGGGACAAGATTGTAGACCTACACAAGGCTGGAATGGGCTACAAGACCATCGCCAAGCAGCTTGGTGAGAAGGTGACAACAGTTGGTGCGATTATTCGCAAATAGAAGAAACACAAAAGAACTGTCAATCTGCCTCGGCCTGGGGCTCCATGCAAGATCTCACCTCGTGGAGTTGCAATGATCATGAGAACGGTGAGGAATCAGCCCAGAACTACACGGGAGGATCTTGTCAATGATCTCAAGGCAGCTGGGACCATAGTCTCCAAGAAAACAATTGGTAACACACTATGCCGTGAAGGACTGAAATCCTGCAGCTCCCGCAAGGTCCCCCCTGCTCAAGAAAGCACATATACATGCCCGTCTGAAGTTTGCCAATTAACATCTGAATGATTCAGAGGACAACTGGGTGAAAGTGTTGTGGTCAGATGAGACCAAAATGGAGCTCTTTGGCATCAACTCAACTCGCCGTGTTTGGAGGAGGAGGAATGCTGCCTATGACCCCAAGAACACCATCCCCATCGTCAAACAAGCAAAACATTATGCTTTGGGTGTGTTTTTCTGCTAAAGGGACAGGACAACTTCACCGCATCAAAGGGACGATGGACGGGGCCATGTACCGTCAAATCTTGGGTGAGAACCTCTTTCCCTCCCTCTTTGCCACTCCCTCAGCCAGGACATTGAAAATGGGTCGTGGATGGGTATTCCAGCATGACAATGACCCAGAACACACGGCCAAGGAAACAAAGGAGTGGCACAAGAAGAAGCACATTAAGGTCCTGGAGTGGCCTAGCCAGTCTCCAGACCTTAATCCCATAGAAAATCTGTGGAGGGAGCTGAAGGTTCGAGTTGCCAAACGTCAGCCTCGAAACCTTAAAGACTTGAAGAAGATCTGCAAAGAGGAGTGGGACAAAATCCCTCCTGAGATGTGTGCAAACCTGGTGGCCAACTACAAGAAACGTCTGACCTCTGTGATTGCCAACAAGGGTTTTGCCACCAAGTACTAAGTCATGTTTTGCAGAGGGGTCAAATACTTATTTCCCTCAGTAAAATGCAAATCAATTTATAACATTTTTGACATGCGTTTTTCTGGATTTTTTTGTTGTTATTCTGTCTTTCACTGTTCAAATAAACCTACCATTAAAATTAGAGACGGATAATTTTTTTGTCAGTGGGCAAACGTACAAAATTAGCAGGGGATCAAATACTTTTCCCCCTCACTGTACATGACTCCATAATTCATTAGTATTACCTGGTCTTTCCAGACCTGGCTTTCCTAGTTCTTTCCAGACCTGAACTTCCAAGGCCGTCAGCTACAGTATGAACCAGTCTCCTCCCACTCTCTCACACTCACACATCCCCCTCTTCTCTCACAGAAAAAAAACTTGCGGAAGTGGCCTCTGAATAGAACACATTTCAGTCTAACTCGCATTGTTGACCAGGAAGAGCACCGCCTAAATTTAGTCGAAACCCACACCGAGCACTGAGAGGGAGGGAGGGAGAGGGGGAACATGCACAAAAAGAGAAAGCAAAGGGAACAGGACTTTCTTGGAGAGTTCCCCTCCCGGTAAATAAGAGTTTGAAATATGAGTCACGACGAGAGGGAGGGAATGGGGAGCAGGGTGGAGAGCGAGTGGGGTTAAAGGAGACGGTGTAACCAGACCGCATCACATAGTTACACTCAGCCTGCTGGGAGCTCATCCTATAGGCACAGTTCCCCAAACTCAATGGCATCCCGAGAGTGTGAGAGAGAGGAGAACACAAGGGGGAGAAGAGGGTATCGTCTCTGAAGTCCTCCTCCTCTCCTGTCTACAGCTGAGTTATTCCCTCAACTGCTTAAGAGTCTTTACTACGCTCCTCCGTCATTTGACCTCTCTCTGTTTCACCCCCCTCTCCTTCCCTATTTCTCTCTCAACAAGTAGCCCAAGTCTCCCGGGGTCAGCAGTGTGGAGATGCAGAGGAGAGAGCTGTACACCATGAGAGAGAATTTTTTTAAAAATGGAAGTGATCTGGGCTTCCAGCTAGGTCAGAGCCCAGGATGTAGGTGGGGGGGGGGGGGGGGGGGGAGGTTAGTAAATCACTCAAATGTGGGCTAAAAATAACCCCCTCCCACCCGTATCCCATCACCACAACGCCTGAGAGGGTAGGAGGAAACTGTTTTTCGCCTGGCCATGAGCCGTGATCATGTTGCCAGTACCACCTAATGGATCGGAGGTATATGGCATGTATTCTATGGCTCTACAGAATGTGCTGCTTATGCCAGTTTTCCACTGTGGTACTCAGTTGATTGATACTCCTGTCACGACTACTAGAGGTCGACCGATTATGATGTTTCAACGCCGATACCGGTTATTGGAGGACCCAAAAAAGCCGATGCCGATTATTCAGACGATTTAAAAATGTATTTGTAATAATGACAATTACAACAATACTGAATGAACACTTACTTTAACTTAATATAATACATCAATAAAATCTATTTAGCCTCAAATAAATAATGAAACATGTTCAATTTGGTTTAAATAATGCAAAAACAAGGTGTTGGAGAAGAAAGTAAAAGTGCAATATGTGCCATGTAAGAAAGCTAACGTTTAAGTTCCTTGCTCAGAACATGAGAACATATGAAAGCTGGTGGTTCCTTTTAACATGAGACTTCAATATTCCCAGGTAAGAAGTTTTAGGTTGTAGTTATTATAGGACTATTTCTGTCTATACGATTTGTATTTCATATACCTTTGACTATTGGATGTTCTTATAGGCACTTTAGTATTGCCAGTGTAACAGTACAGCTTCTGTCCCTCTCCTCGCTCCTAACTGGGCTCGAACCAGGAACACATCGACAACAGCCACCCTCGAAGCAGCGTTACCCATCGCTCCACAAAAGCCGCAGCCCTTGCAGGGCAAGGGGAACAACTACTCCAAGTCTCCGAGCAAGTGACGTCACCGATTGAAACGCTATTAGCGCGCACCCCGCTAACTAGCTAGCCATTTCACATCGGTTACACCAGCCTAATCTCGGGAGTTGATAGGCTTGAAGTCATAAACAGCGCAATGCTTGAAGCATTGCGAAGAGCTGCTGGCAAACGCACGAAAGTGCTGTTTGAATGAATGCTTACGAGCCTGCTGGTGCCTACCATCGCTCAGTCAGACTGCTCTATCAAATCATAGACTTAATTATAACATAATAACACACAGAAATACGTGCCTTAGGTCATTAACCTGTTTGGGCTGCAGGGGCAGTATTGAGTAGCCAGATAAAATGTGCCCATTTCAAACGGCCTCGTACTCAATTCTTGCTCATACAATATGCATATTATTAATACTATTGGATAGAAGTGAAAGTGAAAAGTCTGAAATCGAGGCTCTGCTTTTCTTCCTGCCTATACATGGGCATGAAACGTAAGTCTAAGTGCACTTAAAAGACCTTCCCCTGGGTGTCAAGAGGCTGTGAGAGAAGAAATTTCGTGTATATCTTGGTCTGACGTTGAATACAGGCTCTTTGTATGACGTGTTCCTCATTTCCGGTACGCTGAGGAGCGCGCGCTGGACAGTGGTATTGCCTTCTGTTTAGCTGCCGTTATGGACGACCAATATCTCGACTTTGATTTTATACATGTGACCATATCATCGTAAAGTATGTTTTTTCAATATAGTTTAATCAGGTTATTGAAATTTTTTCTGAATTTTGCAGTGTTCCGTTCTCTGACTTTGTTGACGATGGAGCGATTCGTGCCACCCGGCTAGCGCGCGTGCTAAATGAAGAGGGAAAGTGTCCGTTCTAATTCCAAACAACGACTGTTCTGGACAAAGGACACCTTGTCCAACATTCTGATGAAAGATCAGCAAAAGTAAGAAACATTTTATGATGCTATTTCATATATCTGTCGTGCATGTGAACTAGTCGTGGGCGGCCAACGTTTGGGTACTCTAGCTATACCGAAGCTGCATATCATAATGAAGTTATTTTTTAGAATTCTAACACTGCGATTTCATTAAGAACTAATGGATCTATCATTTCCTATACAACATGTATTTTTTAGTTATGTTTATGAATAGCTATTTGGTCAGAATATGTGTTTCAGAAAAAGTGTCAAGAAAAATCCGGACGTAGTGGGGAAAAGTAGCTAAGTTAGCACACGGTGTAACCATTGATTTCAGCTCTAAATATGCACATTTTCGAACAAACTCTATATGCATTGTGTAATATGATATTACAGGACTGTCATCTGAAGAATTCTGAGAAGGTTAGTGAAACAATTAATATATTTTGGTGGTTTATACGTTATCGCTATTTTTGCCTTGAATCAATGCTGTTGTTATGTTTGCTATTGTGCTAAGCTAATATAACGCTATATTGTGTTTTCGCTGTAAAACACTTGATAAATCGGAAATATTGTCTGGAATCACAAGATGCCCGTCTTTCAATTGCTGTACACTATGTATTTTTTCAGAAATGTTTTATGATGAGTATTTAGTTATTTGGCGTTGGTGTCTATAATTTTTCTGTCTGCTTTCGGTGCAATTTCTGACTGTAGCTGCAATGTAAACTATGATTTATACCTGAAATATGCACATTTTTCTAACAAAACATATGCTATACAATAAATATGTTATCAGACTGTCATCTGATTTAGTTGTTTCTTGGTTAGTGGCTATTTATATCTTTATTTGGTCGAATTTGTGATAGCTACTGATGGAGTCAAAAAAAGTGGTGTCTTTTGCTAACGTGGTTAGCTAATAGATTTACATATTGTGTCTTCCCTGTAAAACATTTAAAAAATCGGACATGTTGGCTTGATTCACAAGATGTGTACCTTTCATCTGGTGTCTTGGACTTGTTAATGTGTGAAAGTTAAATATTAAAAAAAAAAAATATTTTGAATTTCGCGCCCTGCACTTTGGCTGTTGTCATAAGTGTACCGACGTCGGGTAGCAGCCATAAGTTAAAATGGTCGAATCCGGAAACTATCATCTCGAAAACAAAACGTTTATTCTTTCAGTGAAATACGGAACCGTTCCGTATTTTATCTAACGGGTGGCATCCCTAAGTCTAAATATTGCTGTTACATTGTACAACCTTCAATGTTATGTCATAATTATGTACAATTCTGGCAAATTAATTACGGCCTTTGTTAGGAATAAATGGACTTCACACAATTCGCAATGAGCCAGGCGGCCCAAACTGCTGCATATACCCTGACTCCTTGCACGGAACGCAAGAGAAGTTAAAATTTCTCTAGTTATAAGAAATTCATGTTAGCAGGCAATAATAACTAAATATGCAGGTAAAAAAATATATACTTGTGTATTGATTTTAACCTGTTTGGGGTGCAAGCCCGACCTCGGACCGAAAATGACACCCCTGCAGAGCGCGAAATTCAAAATCTATTTTTTAAAAATATTTAACTTTTACACATTAACAAGTCCAATACAGCATTTGAAAGATAAACATCTTGTCAATCCAGCCAACATGTCCGATTTTTTAAATGTTTTACAGAGAAAACACCACATATATTTATGTTAGCTCACCACCAAATACAAAAGTGGACAGACACGTATGAATTATGATTATGAAGTATGAATTATGATTGAAGTAGCATGCACAACCAACCGAAATAAACTAAAACCAACCTAAAGAGCCCAGAAAAAACGACCTCAGATGACAGTCATATAACATGTTACACAATAAATCTATGTTTTGTTCATAAAAAGTGCATATTTTAGCTATAAATCAGTTTTACATTGATGCTACCCAAAAATGCTAATACATAGCTACAGTCTGAATCCAGCCGGGAGTAGCCAGAGAAAATACATACACCAACGTCGGCTACTAATTACACCTCATAAAACATTTCAGAAAAACATATGGTGGATAACTAATGAAAGACAGATATCTTGTGAATACAGACAACATTTCCGATTTTTGAAGTGTTTTACAGCGAAAACACAATATATCGTTATATTAGCTAACATCATAAGCTAGCATAAGGCAGCATTGATTCTAGTCAAGCGCTAGCCTAGCATAGTTAGCAGAGTTAGCATTCAACAGTTCGACATATATATGAAAAAGCATCCCAAATTGGGTCTTATCTTTCTTGGTACTCCATCAGAATGTTGTAACGGGGTCCAATGTCCAGTAGAGTCTTTAGTTGGGTTCCAGAACGAATGATTTCCCTCTTTGGTTAGCTAGCACGGTAGCATTGCTGCGCCAGAAAGCGTTTCTTCAAAAAATTCTTCCGTCGTTTCACATCTAAAGTCCAGAATAAATTGCAATAATATAATTAAAGTATATTGAAAAAACATACTTTAGGATGATTTTGTGACATGTAGCAAATAATATCGTAGTCAGGCATCATATTCAACGTTATCTACCTTGTTCCAGAAGCCGAGATCAAATTATCCTTCGCGCCCGGATTTTTATTTTAACTGCGCAGGTCTCACAAGAAGTTCTGTTATTCAGTCCAGCGACGAGATATTCGACTCCTTTCAATTCTCACTTCCGCATTACAGTCTGACGAACGCCTCTGACGTGTTAAAATGGTCCCAAGTCAAATGGCCTTTTATAGAGAAGGTCTTAAAGAGACACATCGCATTTTGGGAAACTCAATTCGGCTGGGAAAATGGCTGTAAAAATATTTCTGTTCGACTTAGAGAAACAATTCAAACCTTTTTAGAAACTACAGACTGTTATCTATCCAGCAGTAGTAAATATATGCATATTGGAAAATAAAAAGTTTCTTAGGAGGCCGTTTGAAAATGTGCACACATTTTCCAGTTTTTTCAATATTCAGCGTGCAGCCCAAACAGGTTAAAGAAAGGCATTGATGTTTATGGTTAGGTACATTGGTGCAACGACAGTGCTTTTTTCGCAAATGTGCTTGTTAAATCATCACCCGTTTGTCGAAATAGGCTGTGACTCAATGAGAAATTAACAGGCACGGCATCGATTATATAAACTAGTAATATCATCAACCATGTGTAGTTAACTAGTGATTATGTTAAGATTGATTGTTTTTTTATAAGATAAGTTTAATGTTAGCTAGCAACTTACCTTTAGCTTCTTGCTGCCCTCGCGTAACAGGTAGTCAGCCTGCCACGCAGGCTCCTCGTGGAGTGCAATGAGAGGCAGGTGGGTTAGAGCGTTGGACTAGTAACCCGGAAGGTTGCAAAAACGAATCCCCGAGCTGACAAGGTAAAAATCTGTTGTTCTGCCCCTGAACAAGGCAGTTAACCCACCATTCCTAGGCCGTCATTGAAAATATTGTGTTTTTCTCAATAAAGTTTAAAAATATATATATTTATTTTTATCGACAAACACCTTTTAGCGATTGTTATGAAATCGGCCCTAATTAAAATCGGCCATTCCGATTAACTGGTCGCCCTCTAAAGACTACACCTTAGCTGTGGAAAAATATGGCAGACCCAAACCATGCCTGGTTCCACCTCCAGGAGGGTGTATTGACGAAACAGAGTAAACCTACTAGTTCACCAAAAGAAGGCCCAAACAAACACTTATCGTATTCACACTGAAAGATGCAAGCAGAAGCCAACTGTATTTCCCCCCAATTGTCTCACTAATTAAGTCTGGTTAAATAAAAAAAGAAAACATGTTGCTGTATCATCAGGGCTCTAGTGTGTGTGTGTGTTGCTGAAACCAAGTTCTCGTCTCCTTGTCATATGACAAGTGAAGAAGAGGGTTGTGTGTCAGACTGACCTCAGGACATGTGACTTCTGGAAAAAAGAGTGACACACACACCATGACAACCTTACGACGTGGCTGATAAAGATGCAACAACCATACGACATCCTAAAAAAAGAACAGGCCATGCACACATTTTCTAGGGAGATGATCATACCTAAAGCAGAGTGAAGCAAGTCTCAATAGCCCCACTGCAGATTTACAACTTGGGCTGTGGTCTTTACATACAGTACGGCCAACTAATATACACAAAGTATGTGGACACCCCTTCAAATTAGTGGATTCGGCTTTTTCCAGCCACACCCGTTGCTTACAGGTGTATAAAATCAAGCACACTGCCATGCAATCTCCAGAGACAAACATTGGCAGTAGAATGGCCTTAATGAAGAGCTCAGTGACTTTCAACGTGGCACCGTCATAGGATGCCACCTTTCCAACAAGTCAATTCGACAAATTTCTACCCTGCTAGAACGGCCCCGGTCAACTAAGTGCTGTTATTTTTTATTTTCTCAGGAGGTGGATCAGCTTTAATATTGCGGATAGATTGTTGCTTCCATCAATGTAATTGTCTACATCATTTCCAATCCCCCATATATTTTTGGGAGTCTCTCTCTCTGGCTCTCTCCACACAAACATTTGTACACACACAAACATTCATACATATACACAGAAACACATATATACACAAACACTTTTCTTAGAATATACCCTTATTATTCCCCGCAAACCTTACCACCCCTCCCCCAATTGGAGTAAACTAATAAACAATAACAATTAGGCTTCTACCTTCAGTTTATACACATTTTACAAGCACAATCTATTTTACAATAGTTTTATTTTATTAGAATTTTAGTCCTGGCATTCCAACATTTCTGATGTCCATCCAGTTGAGATTTCTATTTGTAACTGTGCTATTTCACAAAATGTCTGAACCTATATACATTTTACAGACCCTGTATGTTTTACATTTTTATCGTGTTATTAGCCCCACTCTTCAGGTCCATTCAATCCCTCCCATCTATCTCTAAACACCATATTTTGGATTTCTAGTCGCCATATATTTTTCAACTGCACTGTGATGCTTCACAAAAGTACGGAACCTTTCGATTCTCATAGCTTCTACAGATGGTAAAATAAAGATACAATTTTTTTGCTAAAATAATTATATTATTGATCGATTGACTATGACTTTTCAAATCACCCATTATTACCATCTGGAGCATTAGTTTTAGGTAAATGTTGCAATTCTTCAGCCATTCCTGGACCTAAGACCAAAAATCAGCTACATATAAACAGCACAAAAATAAATGATCTAATGACTCTGCCCCCTCGCAGAAAAATCTGCAGAGCAGGGAAGATTGTATATAACATTCTATTGGTTGCAAGAATTTTGTATAATAATTTAAATTGAAAAATGTGAAGTTTTGAATCCGACGTTGTTTTGCGTGTCAATTCATAAACCATGTGCCACGGAATCGGTACATCGAAAATCTCTTCCAAACTATTTTGCCATTTATATGGCAAAGCTGTACATTTTGTGGTCCTTCACTTCTCTAGGGTAGGGGGCAGCATTCAGAATTTTGGATGAAATGCATGCCCAAAGTAAACTGCCTGGGGCCCAGAATATATGATATGCGTATAACTGGTAGATTTGGATAGAAAACACTCTAAAGTTTCCAAAACTGTTAAAGTGTGCCTGTGAGTTTAAAACCTTTTCTCAATAGGGGGTGCTGTTTTCACTTTGTAAAAATTTTGTTCCCAAATTCAACTGCCTCGTACTCAATTCTTGCTCGTACAATATGCATATTATTATTACCATTGGATAGAAAACACTCTAGTTTCTAAAACCGTTTGAATTATATCTGTGAGTAAAACAGAACTCAAGTTGGAGCAATTTTCCTATGAGGTAGTGAGAAATCTGAAATCAGTCAGGCTATTCTGAGGTCAGTTTATTAATTTGCAAGTCGTCTATTGGTCGAGATGCACTGCATACGCCTTCCCCTGGATGTCAGCAAATAGTGAGAATTGGAATGGTGTTGCTAGGCAGATCTGAGGCCATATAAATGGACTGGGAACGTGGGGTCCAGTCTTTCCTTCGTTCGCCATGACGCAAGACAGACCTCAGGATGGCGTTCTAGAAAGCTCCCGTTATAGCCCTTAGATATATCCGGCTCTGATTTTATTCGATATAGGTGTTAAAGACATTATAATGTTGTTATTTTAAACCAAGTTATATCATTTTATATCAGTATATTGCGATTTTCGGATATTTCTTTGTGCTGCGTTCTAGTGAGTTGGGCACGTCTGGGCCACATGGCTAATGTTTACTGCTAATTCCAAAGTTGAAGGCGACAATCTACAACCGAGCAACGATTCTTTTGGACAAAGGACAACTTTCCCAAGATTCTGATGGGAGCTCATCAAAAAGTAAGAACTATTTATGATGTTAATTCGTTGTTCTGTTGAAAAATGTAAAACTCATATTCCGCCATTAATTTCGGTGCGGTCTCGCTTTAACGCACGCTGTATGTCGTAGTAACGTTAATTTAAAAAATCTAACACAGCGATTGCATTGAGAACTAATGTATCTTTCATTTGCTGTCCAACCTGTATTTTTTAGTCAAGTTTATGATTAGTTAGTGATTAGATTAGGTGCCTCTCCCAAGATTTCTCCCAACATTTTGTTGGCAGCTTGGCTACTATTCTCATTGTATAACCACGATTTGTGCCGCTAAATATGCACATTTTCGAACAAACTCTATATGTATTGTGTAATATGATGTTATAGGACTGTCATCTGAAGAAGTTTGAGAAGGTTAGTGAAAAAAATAATATCTTTTGCTGGTTTATTCGTTATCGCTATTGTTGGCTTGAATCAATGCTGTTGTGTGGTTGGCTATTGTAGTAAGCTAATATAATGCTATATTGTGTTTTCGCTGTAAAACACTTAAAAAATCTGAAATATTGGCTGGATTCACAAGATCTTTGTCTTTCATTTGCTGTACGCTGTGTATTTTTCAGAAATGTTTTATGATGAGTATTTAGGTAATTCACGTTGGTCTCTGTAGTTATTCTAGTTGCTTTGGTGAGAGTTGTGATGGTGGTTGCAATGTAAAACTATGATTTATACCTGAAATATGCACATTTTTCTAACAAAACATATGCTATACAATAAATATGTTATCAGACTGTCATCTGATGAAGTTGTTTCTTGGTTAGTGACTATTTATATCTTTATTTGGTCGAAATTGTGATAGCTACCTATGCAGGAAAAAAATGGTGGGGAAAAAAAGTTGTTTTTTGCTATCGTGGTTAGCTAATAGAAATACATAGTGTCTTCCCTGTAAAACATTTTAAAAATCAGAAATGATGGCTGGATTCACACGATGTGTATCTTTCATCTGGTGTCTTGGACTTGTGATTTAATGATATTTAGATGCTAGTATTTACTTGTGACGCTATGCTAGGCTATGCTAGTCAGCTTTTTTACTGATGGGGGTGCTCCCGGATCCGGGATTGTGTGCAAGTAGAAGTTAACAGAACTGATTTGGCAGGCGAAAACCTGAGAAAAATCCATTCAGGAAGTAGTTATTGTTTTTGGTTTTGTAGGTTTCTATTCAATGCCAATACAGTATCCATTGACTTAGGACTCAAATTGCAGTTTCTATGCCTTCCACTAGATGTCAACAGTCTTCAGAAATTGTTTCAGGCTTGTATTCTGAAAAATGAAGAAGTAAGAGCAGTCTGAATGAGTGGACCCTGCTGTGTCACAGAGCTTTTTCCTGCGCCAGACCGAGAGAGTGCGTTTCTTGTTTACCCTTTAAATTGACGACGTTATTGTCCGGTTGAAATATTGATTATTGAGGCTAAAAACAACCTGAGGTTTGAATATAAACATTGTTTGACATGTTTCTATGAACTTTATGGATACAATTTGGATTTGTTTGTGTTCCTGTTTTGACTGCGTTTGAGCCTGTGGATTACAGAAGAAAATGCGAACAAAACAGAGGTTTTTGGGTATAAAGAGACTTTATCGAACAAAATGAACAATTGAGTAAATGAATGTCTGCTGAGTGCAAACATATGTAGATCATCAAAGGGACTCATTTTATCTCTATTTATAAATTGTGTAACTGTTCTACCTGGCTGGCTACTGTTTGTAATGATTTGTCTAGTGGGCTATGTTCTCAAATAATCGTAAAGTATGCTTTCGCCGTAAAGCATTTTTTTAAATCTGACACCGTGGTTGGATTCACAAGCAGTTAATCTTTAAACCTATGTAAAATATGTTTTGTTTTCTGAATTTTTATAATAAGTATTTCTGTATTTGAATTTGGCGCCCAGCAGTTTCACTGGCTGTTGAAGAGGTGGGACGCTACCGTCTCACGTGCCCAAGAGAGGTTAAATTAAATTGGTCTGTTTTTATTTATTACAATATTCTTTAACCATATATGGTCTTTAATGCAGAGCCGACAGACAAGTTCCTTACTTTTCCCCTTGTACTTGCCTCTTCCATTTTTGTGGTAATGCTGCAATTAGTTGGTTATCATTTTGGGTAGAGCAGACATTTCCATATGTCTGTGTTAGCTGCATGTGTGACAACTTCACCGGTCTTATTTATGATATCATTTACAAAAATTATACCTTTTTTAAAAAATGTATTGAAAAATAAGGGTTTATCACCAATTAGTATATTTGAGTTTAACCACAATATTTGTTGTATTATTTGTTGTCTTTTCAGGTGGATTAAACTGAAATTGTAATCAACGTTCTAAGGCTTGTTTAAAAAATAAAGATATTTTAGAGATGATTTGGTTTTCAAATTACCGAAAGTGAGCAGTTGTAATCTGAATAAAGGGGAAAAGGTCCATTCTTGAACATGGGGTGAGACATTCTTACTAATTTACTAGAGAACCATTTCGGATTTAAGTATAACTTTTGTATGACTGATGCCTTTAGTGAGAGGTCTAACGCTTTTAATATTTAATTATTTATGCCCTCCGAATTAAAATTTGTTATATAAATAGGCCCGTTTAATTTTGTCTGGCTTGCCATTCCAAATAAAATTGAATATTTTTTGTTTATATAATTGAAAAAGCAGGTTGGCAAAAAACCAGGTAGGCAAAATCATAAGCAAACAGGTAAACTGTGATATGACTAAAGAGTTAAATAAGGGTGACTTTTCCACAAATAGACAGGTATTTTCCCTTCCATGGTAGCAAGAGCTTATCTATTTTTGCTAACTTTCTATAAACATTTATTGGAGTGAGATCATGTCTTTCTTTCAGGATATGTACAGTGGGGCAAAAAAGTATTTAGTCAGCCACCAATTGTGCAAGTTCTCCCACTTAAAAAGATGAGGGAGGCCTGTAATTTTCATCATAGGTACACTTCAATTATGACAGACAAAATGAGAAAAAAAATCCAGAAAATCACATTGTAGGATTTTTTATGAATTTATTTGCAAATTATGGTGGAAAATAAGTATTTGGTCAATAACAAAAGTTTCTCAATACTTTGTTATGGTATTTGTTGGCAATGACAGAGGTCAAACGTTTTCTTTAAGTCTTCACAAGGTTTTCAAACACTGTTGCTGGTATTTTGGCCCATTCCTCCATGCAGATCTCCTGTAGAGCAGTGATGTTTTGGGGCTGTTGCTGGGCAACACGGACTTTCAACTCCCTCCAAAGATTTTCCATGGGGTTGAGATCTGGAGACTGGCTAGGCCCCTCCAGGACCTTGAAATGCTTCTTACGAAGCCACTCCTTCGTTGCCCGGGCGGTGTGTTTGGGATCATTGTCATGCTGAAAGACCCAGCCACATTTCATCTTCAATGCCCTTGCTGATGGAAGGAGGTTTTCACTCAAAATCTCACGATACATGGCCCTATTCATTCTTTCCTTTACACGGATCAGTCGTCCTGGTCCCTTTGCAGAAAAACAACCCCAAAGCATGATGTTTCCACCCCCATGCTTCACAGTAGGTATGGTGTTCTTTGGATGCAACTCAGCATTCTTTGTCCTCCAAACACGACGAGTTGAGTTTTTACCAAAAAGTTCTATTTTGGTTTCATCTGACCATATGACATTCTTCCAATCTTCTTCTGGATCATCCAAATGCTCTCTAGCAAACTTCAGACGGGCCTGGACATGTACTGGCTTAAGTAGGGGGACACGTCTGGCACTGTAGGATTTGAGTCCCTGGCGGCGTAGTGTGTTACTGATGGTAGGCTTTGTTACTTTGGTCCCAGTTCTCTGCAGGTCATTCACTAGGTCCCCCCGTGTGGTTCTGGGATTTTTGCTCACCGTTCTTGTGATCATTTTGACCCCACGGGGTGAGATCTTGCGTGGAGCCCCAGATCGAGGGAGATTATCAGTGGTCTTGTATGTCTTCCATTTCCTAATAATTGCTCCCACAGTTGATTTCTTCAAACCAAGCTGCTTACCTATTGCAGATTCAGTCTTCCCAGCCTGGTGCAGGTCTACAATTTTGTTTCTGGTGTCCTTTGACAGCTCTTTGGTCTTGGCCATAGTGGAGTTTGGAGTGTGACTGTTTGAGGTTGTGGACAGGTGTCTTTTATACTGATAACAAGTTCAAACAGGTGCCATTAATACAGGTAACGAGTGGAGGACAGAGGAGCCTCTTAACGAAGAAGTTACAGGTCTGTGAGAGCCAGAAATCTTGCTTGTTTGTAGGTGACCAAATACTTATTTTCCACCATAATTTGCAAATAAATTCATTAAAAATCCTACAATGTGATTTTCTGGATTTTACCCCCTCATTTTGTCTGTCATAGTTGAAGTGTACCTATGATGAAAATTACAGGCCTCTCTCATCTTTTTAAGTGGGAGAACTTGCACAATTGGTGGCTGACTAAATACTTTTTTGCCCCACTGTATACCGAGTATGTCCACATCCCCGTCAGAACATTTTATTGGTAAACTACACGGTAATGTAAAAGTTCCATTTTTCTGTGATCCAATACATAATATAGTACACTTATCATAATTTGGTTTTAATCCAAAGAGGTTTGAAAAAGTATCTAGAACCTCTATGAGGCTATGGAGGGATTCTAATTGTGGTTTTAAAAGAAAACACGAATCAGCGTACAATGACACCATTGTTATTAAGCCACGGATTTCTAATCCCTTAATATTATTGTTGGATTCAATCTTAACAGCTAACATTTGGATGGCAATAATAAATAGATATGGCGATAGTGGACAACCTTGTTTTACTCCTCTTGATAGTTTAAAACTGTTAGATTTAGCCATTATTTACTATTTTACACCTAGGGTTACTATACATAACTTTAAGCATTTTAATAAGAGATTCTCCAAAACTGAAATATTCTAGGCATTTATATATAAACTATTCATACTTTATCAACAGCCTTTCTAAAATCAGTATTCTATTGTTTCCAGTACTAGTCTTATATTATCTCCAAAGTACCGTCCATGTAAAAAACCTGTCTGATTAGGTTGAATAATATCTGTCAATACCTTTTTAATTCTATGCGCCAAGCATTTAGCTTGAATTTTTGCATCACAACTCGTGATGCAAAAACAAGTTTAAGAGGCCTCCATTTTTTCAATGGACTGGATCTTTATATATACACACACACCACTTGGATCCTGTTTCAGTAATAATGAAATCAGACCTTGTTGCGTGTCCGATAATCTACAGTTAAGATGGGAGTGGTAATAATGATAATAATGGTCCTCCGAGTATATCAAATAAAGTTTGGTATACTTCCACTGATATGCCATCCAGGAATAGGTTGCTCCATTTCTTTTCCCTCTAACTTATTCTGTGCTTCTATGGCACTGTTTTTATTGCTATTTAACTGTACTGTTAGTCCTTCAATTTCCTTTGTTAATATGGACTCTTTTGATCTAAATTGCTTTTGTTTTATAGATGAGTACTGAATTGCATGGCCTCTAAAAAGGCACATTTTTAAAAAGTGTCCCACACAATAAGGTGATGTTATTGTGAAGTGGAAATTTCTAGTAGCAACAAAGGCTCAGCTATGAAGTGGTAGGCCACACAAACTCACAGAACATGACAGCTGAGTGCTGAAGTGTGTAGCGCGTAAAAATGGTCTTTCCTCAGTAGCAACACTCACTACCAAGTTCCAAACTGCCTCTGGAAGCAACGTTAGCACAATGTTTGAATGATGTCTGTGAGTGTAACAGAACTCATATGGCAGGGCAAAAACCTGAGAAAAAATCCAAACAGGAAGTGGGAATTCTGAGGTTGGTAGATTTTCAACACAGCCCCTATTGAACAAACAGTGGGATATGGATGAGTTTGCACTTCCTACGGCTTCCACTGGATGTCAACAGTCTGTAGAACCTTGTCTGATGCCTCTACTGTGAAGTGGGGCCGAAGGAGACAGGAAATAGTCAGGTCTACCATGACCTGGCCATGCTCTGACCATGCGCGTTCACATGAGAGGGAGCTCTGTTCCATCACATATCTGAAGTCAATGTAATTCTCCGGTTGGAACGTTACTGAAGAATTATGTTAAAAACATTCTAAAGATTGATTCAATACATCATTTGACATGTTTCTACTGACTTTTACGGAACTTTTTGACATTGTCAGCTTTTAGTGAACGTGCTTTCTGACTTTGGATTTGTTTACCAAACACGCTAACAAAAATAGCTATTTGGACATAAATGGACATTACCGAACAAAACTAAAATTTATTGTAGAAGTGGGAGTCCTGGGAGTGCATTCCAACGAAGATCAGCAAAGGTAAGTGAAGATTTATAATGCTTTTTATGAGTTTTGTTGACTGCACAATTTGGCAGGTAACTGTATGGCTTCCTTTTGTGGCTGATTGCTGTTCTCAGATTATTGAATATTGTGCTTTTGCCGTAAAGCTTTTTGAAATCTGACACAGCGGTTGCATTAAGAACAAGTGTATCTTTAATTCTATGTAAAACATGTATCTTTCATCAAAGTTTATGATGAGTATTTATGTTATTTGACGTGGCTCTCTGCAATTTCTCCGGATATTTTGGAGGCATTTCTGAACATGGCGCCAATGTAAACTGAGGTTTTTGGATATAAATATGAGCTTTATCGAACAAAACATATGTATTGTGTAATATGAAGTCCTATGAGTGTCATCTGATGAAGATCATCAAAGGTTAGTGATTCATTTTATCTCTATTTCTGCTTCTTGTGACTCCTGTCTTTGGCTGGAAAAATTACAATGTTTTTCTGTGATTTTGCGGTGACCTAACATAATCGTTTGTGGTGCTTTCGCTGTAAAGCCTATTTGAAATCGGACACTTGTGGGATTAACAACAAGATTACCTTTAACATGGTATAAGATAAATGTATGTTTGAGGAATTTTATTTCTGACCAATACAAGGGTTGTCAAAATTTGAGGCTTTTTGAGCTTGACAACGAGCCATCGGTTGGAAAGTGAGTGAAGATGAGGCCACAGAGTCCTATGTTCAAGAGGTGGACATTGAGGAGGTTCAGGGGGAAGACTTGGAAGCCTGAGAGGAAGACAGCCAAAGCTTTAGCTTCTAGAATATAATTTTACAGATGTATATTGAAAATGTTTTTGAGAGATGCGATGGATCATTGGGGATCATTTAACCTCTCTAGGGTAGGGGGCAGCATTTTCTCGTTTGGATGAAAAGCATACCCAAATTCGGGAGACCAGAAAGCATGCTACACATTGTTTTCCTCCGGTATTGAACACAGATCATCCCGTCTTCAATTTTATCGATTATTAACGTTAAAAAATACCTACAGTTGTATTACAAAAGTAGTTTGACATTTTTTGGACCAATTTTACAGGTAACCTATGAGATATTTTGTCGTAAAGTTTGAGCAAGTTGGAACCTGTGTTTTTCTGGATCAAACGCGCCAAATAAATGGACATTTTGGATATATATCGACGGAATTAATAGAACAAAAGGACCATTTGTGATGTTTATGGGACAAATTGGAGTGCCAACAACAGAAGCTCGTCAAAGGTAAGGCATGAATTATTATTATTATGAATTTTTATTTCTGCGTTTTGTGTCGCGCCTGCAGGGTTGAAATGTTCTCTCTCTTTTGTTTACTATGGTGCTTTACTTAGATAACAGCATCGTATGCTTTCAGGGAAAAGCCTATTTTTGAATTCTGACATGTTGGCTGGATTCACAACCAGTGTAGCTTTAATTTGTTACCTTTCATGTGTGATTTAATGAAAGTTTGATAGTAATTAATTTCTATTTGGCGCTCTGCATTTTCTCAGGCTTTTTGCCAAGTAAGACAGTAGCGTCCCGTCTAAACTCAGATTTTTTTATTTAAATATGAACTTTACCGAACAAAACATACATGTATTGTGTAACATGAAGTCCTATGAGTGTCATCTGATGAAGATCAAAGGTTAGTGATTCATTTTATCTCTATTTCTGCTTTTTGTTACTGCTCTCTTTGGCTGAAAAAATTGCTGTCTTTTTCTGTGACTTGGCTCATACCTAACATAATCGTTTGGTGTGCTTTCGTCATTAAACCTTTTTGAAATAGGACACTTTGGCTGGATTTACAACAAGTGTATCTTTAAAATGGTGTAAAATACTTGTATGTTTGAGGAATTTAAATTATGGGATTTCTGTTGTTTTGAATTTGGCGCCGTGCAGTTTCAATGGCTGTTGTCGAGGTGGGACGCTACCGTCCCACATACCCTAGAGAAGTTAACATTCCCTTTTATTGTTCAGTGAAATCATCCCATGTGAAGAGTCAACTCATTTAAAGTTCAATTCGTAACTAAATTGTTTTTATTTCTATTGGAAGGATTTAATAATTTGAAATTGTCTACATTTGATAAGGTAAAAGGTTTATGTTTCTGTCTCCATATGATATGGTAAATATATCCAATGCAAAAAGCAACTACATTTGAATGGTATTAATGTTAATTTGCATCTATTCCCGTTAACTCCCACAGAAAGTTTCCACCTCTGAATATTCCCCAAAATGTGCAACCCTAGTCCAAACACACCAAGATATTCGCAAAAAGGGCACGACAACACCTTTCCCCCCCCTCGGGAGACTGAAAAGATTTGGTATGGGTCCCCAGATTACTCAAAAGGTTATACAGCTGCACCATCAAGAACATCCTGACCAGTTGCATCACCGCCAGGTATGGCAATAGCTCAGGTTCCGACAGTAAGGCGCTACAGAGGGTAGTGTGTACGGCCCAGTACATCACTGAGGCCAAGCTTCCTGCCATCCAGGACCTATATACTAGGCGGTGTCAGAAGAAGGCCTAAAAAATTGTCAAAGACTACAGCCACCCTAGTTAGAGAATGTTCTCTCTGCTACCGCACGGCAAGCGGTACCGGAGAACCAAGTCTAGGTCCAAAAGGCTTAACAGCTTCTACCTCCAAGCCGTAAGACAGCTGCACAATTAATGAAATGGCCACCTAGACTATTTAAATTGCCCCTCCCCACCCGTTTCTACACTGCTGTTTATGATCTATGCATTGTCACTTTACCCCTACCTACAGTTAAAGTCGGAAGTTTACATTTACATTTCATCTCAGTTTTTCACAATTCCTGACATTTAATCCAAGATTCCCTGTATTAGGTCAGTTAGGATCACCACTTTATTTTAAGAATGTGAAATGTCAGAATAATAGCAGAGAGAATGATTTATTTCAGCTTTTATTTATTTCATCACATTCCCAGTGGGTCAGAAGTATACATACACTCAATTAGTATTTGGTAGCATTGCCTTTAAATTGTTTAACTTGGGTCAAACGTTTTGGGTAGCCTTCCACAAGCTTCCCACAATAAGTTGGGTTCATTTTGGCCCACTCCTCCTGACAGAGCTGGTGTAACTGAGTCAGGTTTGTAGGCCTCCTTACTCGCACACGCTTTTTCAGTTCTGCCCACAAGTGTTCTACAGGATTGAGGTCAGGGCTTTGTGATGGCCATTCCAATACCTTGACTTTGTTGTCCTTAAGCCATTTTGCCACAACTTTGGAAGTATGCTTGGTGTCATCGTTCATTTGGAAGACGCATTTGCGACCAAGCTTTAACTTCCTGACTGATGTCTTGAGATGTTGCTTCAATATATCCACATCATTTTCCTCCCTCATGATGCCATCTATTTTGTGAAGTGCATCAGTCCCTCCTGCAGCAAAGCACCCCCACAACATGATGCTGCCACCCATGTGTTTCAGTTCGGATGGTGTTCTTCGGCTTGCAAGCCTTCCCCTTGTTCCTCCAAACATAACAATGCCCATTATGGCCAAACAGTTTCATCAGACCAGAGGACATTTCTCCAAAAAAGTACGATCTTAGTCCTTATTTGCAAATGCAAACCGTAGTGTCTTTTTTTATGGCGGTTTTGGAGCAGTGGCTTCTTCCTTCCGGCGCCGACAGAGCTGGCCGCCTCGCTTCGCGTTCCTAGGAAACTATCCAGTATTTTGTTTTATGTGTAATTTCTTACATTGTTACTCCAGGAAATATTAGGTTTTATTACATACAGTCGGAAGGAACTATTGGATATAAGAGCAACGTCAACTCACCAACATTACGACCAGGAATACAACTTTCCCGAAGCGGATCCTCTGTTTGGTCCACCACCCAGAATAATGGATCAGATCCCAGCCGGCGACCCAAAACAACAGCACTGCAGAAGGGGCATCGCGCACTGCTCCCGAGCATACTACTTTCCAATGTCCAGTCACTTGACAAGAGGGTAGACGAAATCCGAGCGAGGGTTGCCTTCCAGAGAGACATCAGAGATTGTAACGTTCTTTGTTTCACGGAAACATGGTTCGCTCGGGATACATCAGAGTCGCTACAGCCACCCGGCTTCTTCACGCATCGCGCCGACAGAAACAAACATCTCTCTGGTAAGAAGGGCGGTATGAAGAAGGTATGCCTTATGATTAACGAGACGTGGTGTGATCATAACAACATACAGGAACTCAAGATATTTTGTTCACCTGACCTAGAATTCCTTACAATCAAATGCCAACCGCATTATCTACCAAGAGAATTCTCTTCGATCATAATCAAGGTCGTGTATATCCCGCCCCAATCAGACATATTGATGGCCCTGAAAGAAGTTAATTTGACTATGTAAACCACATATCCTGAGGCTGCATTTATTGTAGATGGCGATTTTAACAAGTAAATCTGAAAACAAGGCTCCCTAAATTCTATCAGCATATCGAATGCGCGACCCGGGCTGGCAAAACCCTGGATCATTGTTATTCTAACTTCTGCGACGCATATAAAGCCCTCCCCCGCCCTCCTTTCGGCAAATCTGACCACGACTCCATTTTTGTTGCTCTTAGCCTATAGACAGAAACTATAACAGTTAGCGCCCATGCTCAGTTCTATTCAACGCTGGTCCGAACAATCGGATTCCACGCTTCAAGATTGCTTCGATCACGTGGACTGGGATATGTTCCGCATAGCATCGGACAATAACATTGATGAATATGCTGATTCGATGAGCGAGTTGATTAGCAAGTGCATCGGTGATGTTGTACCCACAGCGTCTATTAAAACATTCCCCAACCAGAAACCGTGGATTGATGGTAGCATTCGCGCAAAACTGAAAGCGCGAACCACTGCTTTTAATCAGGGCGAGGTGACCGGAAACATGACCGAAAACAAACAGTGTAGCTATTCCCTCCGCAAGGCAAGCAGACAAGCTTAGCGTCAGTATAGAGATAAAGTAGAATCGCAATTCACCGGCTCAGACACGAGAGGTATGTGGCAGGGTCTACAGTCAATCACGGATTACAAAAAGAAAACCAGCCCCGTCGTTGACAACAATGTCTTGCTCCCAGACAAACTAAACTTCTTTGCTCGCGTCGAGGACAACACAGTCACTGACACGGCCCGCTACCAAAACCTGCGGGCTCTCCTTCACTGCAGCCAACGTGAGTAATACATTTAAACGTGTTAACCCTCGCAAGGCTGCCGGCATCACCAGCCGCGTCCTCAGAGCATGCGCAGACCAGCTGGCTGGTGTGTTTACAGACATATTCAATCAATCCTTATCCCAGTCTCCTGTTCCCACATGCTTCAAGAGTGCCACCAATGATCCTGTACCCAAGAAAGCGAAGGTAACTGAGCTCAATGACTATCGCCCCGTAGCACTCACTACTGTCATCATGAAGTGCTTTGACTAGTCAAAGACCATATCACCTCCACCCTACCTGACAGCCTAGACCCACTCCAATTTGCTTACCGACCCAAAAGGTCCACAGACTACGCAATCACACTGCCCTAACCCATCTGTACAAGAGGAATACCTATGTAAGAATGCTGTTCATCGACTACAGCTCAGCATTTAACACCATAGTACCCTACAAACCCGTCAATAAGCTCGAGACCCCGGGTCTCGACCCCGCCCTGTGCAACTGGGTCCTGGACTTTGACGGGCCACCCCCAGGTGGTGAGGGTAGGTAACAACATCTCCACTCCGCTGATCCTCAACACTGGCGCCCCACAAGGGTGTGTTCTCAGCCCTCTCCTGTACTCCCTGTTCACCCATGACTGCGTGGCCATGCACGCCTCCAATTCAATCATCAAGTTGGCAGACGACACTACAGTGGTAGGCTTGATTATCAACAACGATGAGACGGTCTACAGGGAGGTGAGGGCCCTCGGTGTGGTGTCAGGAAAATAACCTCACACTCAATGTCAACAAAACAAAGGAGATGATCGTAGACTTCAGGAAACAGCAGAGGGAGCAGCCCCCTATTCACATCGACGGGACAGTAGTGGAGAAGGTGGAAAGTTTGAAGTTCCTCGGCGTACACATTACGGACAAACTGAAATGGTCCACCTACACAGACAGCATGGTGAAAAAGGCTGCTGAAGAAATTCGGCTGGTCACCAAAAGCACTCAAACTTTTACAGATGCACAAATCGAGAGCATCCTGTCAGGCTGTATCACCACCTGGTACGGCAACTGCTCCACCCACAACCGTAAGGCTCTCCAGAGGGTAGTGAGGTCTGCACAACGCATCATCGGGGGCAAACTACCTGCCCTCCAGGACACCTACACCACCCGATGTCACAGGAAGGCCAAAAAGATCATCAAAGACAACAACCACCGAGCCACTGCCTGTTCACCCCACTAACATCCAGAAGGCGAGGTCAGTACAGGTGCATCAAAGCGGGGACCGAGAGACTGAAAAACAGCTTCTATCTCAAGGCCATCAGACTGTTAAACAGCCATCACTAACATTGAGTGGCTGCTGCCAAAATACTGACTCATCTCTAGCCACTTAAATAATGAAAAATTGATGTAATAAATGTATCACTAGCCACTTTATATAATGTTTACATACCCTACATTACTCATCTCATATGTATATACTGTACTCTATACCATATACTGCATCTTGCCTATGCCATTCGGCCATTGCTCATTCATATATTTATATGTACATATTCTTATTCATTCCTTTACACTTGTGTGTATAAGGTAGTTGTTGTGAAATTGTTAGGTTAGATTACTTGTTAGATATGACTGCATGGTCGGAACTAGAAGCACTTCGCTACACTCGCATTAACATCTGCATGTGACAAATACAATTTGATTTGCTGAGCGGCCTTTCAGGTTGTCGATATAGGACTCGTTTTACTGTGGATATAGATACCTTTGTACCCGTTTCCTCCAGCATCTTCACATGGTCCTTTTGCTGTTGTTCTGGGATTGATCTGCACTTTTCGCACCAAAGTACGTTCATCTCTAGGAGACAGAACGCGTCTCCTTCCTGAGCGGTATGACTGCTGTGTGGTCCCATGGTGTTTATAGTTGCGTACTATGGTTTGTATAGATGAACGTGGTACCTTCAGGCGTTTGGAAATTGCTCCCAAGGATGAACCAGACTTGTGGAGGTATACCATTTTTTTCCTGAGGTCTTGGCTGATTTCTTTTGATTTTCCCATTATGTCAAGCAAAGAGGCACGGAGTTTGAAGGTAGGCCTTGAAATACATCCACAGGTACACCTCCAATTGACTCAAATTTCGTCAATTATCCTATCAGAAGCTTCTAAAGCCATGACATCATTTTCTGGAATTTTCCAAGCTGTTTAAAGGCACAGTCAACTTAGTGTATGTAAACTTCTGACCCACTGGAATTGTGATACGGTGAATTATAAGTGAAATAATCTGTCTAAACAATTGTTGTAAAAATTACTTGTGTCATGCACAAAGTAGATGTCCTAACAGACTTGCCAAAACTATAGTTTGTTTACAAGAAATTTGTGGAGTGGTTGAAAAACGAGTTTTAATGACTCCAACCTAAGTGTATGTAAACTTCCGACTTTAACTGTACAAATTACCTCGACTAACCTGCACCCCAGGGGTACCGGTACCCCTATATACAGGGGTACCGGTACCCCTGTATATAGCCTCGTTATTGTGTTAAAGTATTTTTTTGTTTATTTAGTAAATATTTTTCTAACCATTTCTTGAACTGCACTGTTGTTTAAGGGCTTGTAAGTAATCATTTCACGGTAAGGTGAATTCTGTTGTACTCGGCGCATGTGACATAAAATTGGTTTTGATAAACTGGACATGTCAAATCTAGTGTGTGGGCTTGAGGGGATGAAATGAAGAGGCATTTCTGGAATGATCACTAACGCACTACATAGGCCCCTTTCAATGTCAATCTGTCACCAGCTAACATGTACTCAATCTGCTTCCATCTTGCCCTCTAGTTCCCACTCCCTCAGGTGTGAAAATCTCAAAGGACTGTGTAGGTGAAAACAGTCGAGCGGAAGTTCCACTTTGCCTACTGAAGAGCTAGGCCGGCGGAGCCATCACCATACTGCTTACACATATCCAGTCCTTTCAGGTATTTTAAAACAGCGAATGGGAGAAGGAGCTAGGGGGCATAATGGAAGCAAGGCAAATCTGTGAGGCACTGAGGGGGAGGTATTTTAGTTTCACACACCTCCAGAGCACCAGCCTCAAGACTAGTATTTGCTGCCAAAACTGGAAGAAGCACCAGTGAGCTAAGCCTGAGGTCACACTCACTTCCCTTCCTCCTGGTCTTGGTCTCAGCCAGAAGCCTACTGGAGCAGACTCAAATACATTCCTGCCCCCAAACTTTGCACTGCGGTCTCAAAACACACACGCATACAGGCAGAGGCTCTGTGCACGTTTATCTGTCTGTCCATGGTTGCAGAGGCCCAAACAAAAAGGGAGTCAATGTCAGTGTGAGACTGGTGCATGTGTGTGACAGTGCATGTGTTAGCCAGGTGTGAGAGAACATGAGTCAGTACCTTTGTGAGTCATTGAGCGAGCACGTGACTAACATGAGCACACAAGCTAAATCTATTAGACTGGCAGCACGAGGGAAAAATTCAGAAAATGTGCTCACTCCTCTAAATGTTCTAGCTCAGAAGGAAGAAAGATTTCTAGTCTGCAGTCGAAAAACAGCTCTACAATGACATCTGACCAGATCTATACAAAGTACACACACAGAAATATTGATATGCAGAAATATATCCACACACACACACACAAGCAACCACACATCAACTCCCCCCTCTCTCTTGTATACCATGTTGGAGTAATGCATGTCAAGACTTAACATTTCTAAAGTAGACTCCACATACGGACTGCTAAGCCACTACATAGCACACAGACTTGTGAGCAGGGTCACCAAGCTTGTTTTCAGGACAACCAGTGAGCTTTCTATAGCCCCTGTACTGGCAAACACATACCACTAGAGGGCAGTCATACTCTGCATCACCAGCCCAGAGGACTTCATTACTAGATAAAATGAACAGGGAAGTTAAGGAATTTGGAACAGACAACAATGTTGGGAATTACTTATTTGTGCCGAAATATGTAACAGGTTTGGAATTTGACCTGTGTGTCAGGGTTGAAATCAATTTCACTTGAATTTAGTCAATTGAAATTCTGTTGAAAATACATTTAAATTAATCTCAGGAATTGACATCCCTGTTTTCAGTGTGTCCAGGAGAGAGCAGTGTTAAGCTGAGGCCTGTGGTTTTGGGTAAAGGTGGGTATCGGCAGGCAAGGCCCCAAACAGAGCCTCTTACCATATGTGCCATATTCAGCTGGGCTGGTGCCTGGGTAGAAGCCTGGATTTCCCGGTGGGACCGGGTACTGCTGAGGGGTGGCCACGTACGTTGACCGGTACTGAGGGAGAGAGACATGACAGAATGGTTTAGATATTATCTAAAAAGGTACATTGTAGAATGTTCCCCAAGCCCAGAGTATTAAAGGCAAGCTAAAATTCAACTTCAAAACAATGAGTAGGATGGAAAAGGTGCTAAGACAGCCTGCCAACTAGTATTTGATCTAACTCAGATCCCTATACCTTTCTTTGTCCCACACACAGGCAAGGCAGGAAAACCTCTCTGAAGGTTTAACTTGCACCCCTCCACCTCCCTCTAACACACAGTAACAGCCATCCGTCTCTCTTTCTCTGTGGTGCTTTTAAGCACTGCACAATCAGGAAGGGACTGGAGGGTCAGCTGATCGCCTGGGGAAGGGGAGAGGGGCATTTTTCCCAGCACTGGCTCCATAGAGCGGAGGCCAGACTCAGCAGAATCTGTCCCTGAGCCAGGGTCACCAGACCACTCCATGTGGGCCTCCCTCACAGACGGGGAGGGGGACTGCCTTGCTAGTTGCTACCAGACCTGGTTTCAAAAAGCATTTCCTTTCTTTCCAAATACCATAGCTGCGTTTGATTGAGCTTGCCTGGTGCAAAAGAACAGTCCCAAAAGGTATAGTGAATGTCTGAGTAAAGAGAATGACAGTGGCCCCTAGTATAGATGGAGCACCCTGGTGGAAGGGGCGGGGTGAAGTTACCTGTCCGGGTATGAAGTAGGCGGGGCCCTGTTGGTTGGGGAAGGGGATCTGCTGTGAGGGGATCATCATCATCTGTTGGCCCGGCTGGTAGACGTGTGTGGGCGCCACAGGCCTTGGCGTGCTGCTGGGGGGCACCCGGGGGGCATTGCTGGGCAGACTGGGCCGGCTGTAGTACGGCTGGAGAGAGGTAGGAGAGGAGGAGAGAGGAACAAGTTATGGAAAAGTCCTCTTTTGTAAAGAACATTCAACAATTAAAACGTTAAATGAGGGCTATTATATTTCCCCTTGCCATTTCTTATGGCAATTTATACTACAACAATTTTAACAGTCTGTTCTGACACTAACAGCCTGTTCATAAAGGCAGAATTCAAACTGCTAAAAACCAAATAAAACTAGAACCTTCTGTGTTGCTTCATTTACATTCTGATGCGTCTCTTTAAGCAAAACTAAAGCCAAAAAATGATGGCAGGACCACAGGCACGAACACTGCCAACTACAGACAGACCGACTCCTCTGGAAAAAGAAGAGGAGAAGTGTTACCTGCAGTGACCTGAATCCTCCCTTCAGCAGCACATCCCACAGACACCACGTGAATGCACACGGACGCAAGGGAGAGAAGGGGGAGAGAGAGGGGGAGAGAGAGAAAGAGAGGGGGGGAGAGAGAGAAAGAGAGGGGGGGGAGAGAGAAAGAGAGGGGGGGAGAGAGAGAAAGAGAGGGGGGGAGAGAGAGAAAGAGAGGGGGGGGGGGGTGAGAGGGGGGAAGAGAGAGAGCAGCAGTCAGTTGATAGAAAGCAGAAAACCTACCCCCACAGTAGTGAATTAACAAGCAGCATGCATCCATAGTCCTTTAAAAATGCAGGTGTGTGAGCAACTGTGTCCATGTCAAAGCTAACATAGAACACTGAGTCGGTGTGTGTGTGTCAGGGTTTCCGTTAGGAAAATGTGGCGCCGGACATTTGGCTTTTTAAATGTTATTTACCAGACCAATATGCATTGGGTAATAACCTGATTAGGGCATCCACCCACTGTGCTCAGAATGACAAAAATCACATTTAGTATATGGTCATTCATATTAACAGAACATGCAAGTGGAGAATGCAACGATGTACGGTCCTTCTTACTGAATTCTGATGTGCACTTTGAGCATGTTAGAATAACTGTTTTCCTATTTAACTTTTCCTCAGCCAGCAAGAAGAGAACAAACAGCAAAATCACTAGTCTATGTCAATCAAGAGTAGAAAAGTATATGCTACTTATTTTATTGGTCAGCTTGTTGAGAAAGAAATAGCCTATTCCAAACAGACTCATACAACCAGCAGGCCTAGGCTACATAAAAATAAACAGAAAGCAATGAGTCTGACGCAACAGATCAGAACTTTTAGCTTAAAACGTTGATAAAAGATTATTTCTTCACATTATAAGCGCAACAATGCACACAATGCAGTCGGGAATTAGCCAGAAACCCTAGTTGTCAAAAGCGCACAGCACATGCGAGCACTTTCATGTGACAGAGATGAACATTTTAAAAGAGAGGAGATCTAATAGGCTACTTTGAAGCAAGGTAAGAAATTCCTCAATGTACTGAACAAAAAATATAAACGCAATATGTAAAGTGTGGTCCCATGTTTCATGAGATGAAATAAAAATATCCCAGAAATGTTCCATACGCAAAAAAAGCTTATTCTCAAATGTTGTGAAGAATGTGTTTAGATCCCTGTTAGTGAGCATTTTTTCTTTACCAAAATAATCAATCCACCTGACAGGTGAGGAATGTCAAGAAGCTAATTAAACAGCATGATCATTACACAGGTACATCTTGTGCTGGGGACAATAAAAGGCCACTAACATGTGCAGTTGTCACACAACAATACCACAGATGTCTCAAGTTGAGGGAGCATGCAATTGGCATGCTGACTGCAGCAATGTCCACCAAAGCTGTTGCCAGAGAATTGAATGTTCATTTCTCTACCATAAGTCGCAACCAACGTCATTTTAGAGAAATTATGTCCAACCGGCCTCACAACCGCAGACCACATGTAACCATGCCAGCCCAGCATCTGCACGTCTGGCTTCTTCATCTGCGGGATCGCCTAAGATAAGCCACCCGGACAGCTGATGAAACTGTGGGTTTGAGCAAACCGAAGAATTTCTGCACAAACTGTCAGAAACCATCTCAGGGAAGCTCATCTGCGTGCTTGTCGTCCTCACCAGGGTCTTGACCTGACTGCAGTTCGGCGGCGTAACCGACATCAGTGGGCAAATGCTCACCTTCAATGGCCACTGGCACACTAGAGAAGTGTGCTCTTCACGGATAAATCACAGTTTCAACTGTACTGGGCAGATGGCAGGCAGCGTTTATGGCGTCGGATGGGCAAGCGGTTTGCTGATGTCAATGTTGTGAACATGGTGGCGGTGGGGTTACGGTATGGGCAGGCATACGGACAACTTACACGATTGCATTTTATTGATGGCAATTTTAAATGCACAGAGATACTGTGTTGAGATCCATACCAGATAGTGACTGGCTTTCTGATCCACATCCATACTTTTATTTATTGTTTAAATGTTAAGGTATTTGTGACCAAATTCATAGATTAGGGCCTAACTCATTTCCTTATATGAACTCTAACTCAATTAAATCTTTGAAATTGTTTCATGTTATATTTTTGTTCAGTGTATGTATTAAAACGTATATGTCTATGTCTTCTAAAATCACATTGCCTCCAGCTCATTGCAAAGTGGTGTGTGACGTGCTGATGAAGTCTGCCTTATGTTGCAGTTTGATGCCGCCTTCAAAACAACTTGGAACGCAGAAGCAGCAGCTCTTGTGCTGTTTGACAGATGATTTTCTACTTAAAGGCTCCGTATCTGTATGCGTGTAATAAATAAGATACATAATGAATATAATGTACACACAGGCCAATTTAATTCCACTAAATTATGCAAATTAGCCTACAAACCGATAAGCATGACCAGTTAAATGTATTTCCATCAATGAATAGCCTAAAAAGCATTATTTAGCACTTATAATTTTTTTCTCTCCCCCTGGACAATTGTCTGGAGCCAATTTAATTTATGGCTTATTTTTTTTTATACAAATAATTAGATGTAACCGGACAAAAGCCAATAATTACCCGCTAACGGAAATCCTGGTGTGTGTGTGTGAACATGACAAGTTCCCAATGAATGAGGGATCCCAGAGCCAAGATATCCCAGAATACTTTTGGAATAGGATTCTACAGCAGATTCAATCTCTTAGCATACCATAATAAACGTGTAGATTTTACAACATTCAGTGCTCAAAAACAGTTTAGAAAGACAGGAAATGCAAGTAGAGAGAGAACTCTACACTGCCCCCTATTTGAACCCAGCCCACCCAAGTCCCTGGTTAGGCTGTTAGTACCTGTTGGTGTAAAGCACGGGGCCCGGGGGCAAACTAGAAAAGGAGAGCAAGACAGGTCACAGGTCAGAGGTTAAACCCACATAGGACACCAGCTGAAGAGCAGCAGACACAACCCTCCTCGATACACCCCCACACACAGAGTGAGAGATAGGCAGACATGGAGCAGGGCTCAACAAGAGGATTCAAAACACAATACAGGTCTCATCTGAGAGAATGATTTTGCCTTCTAGCAGTAACAATGACAGGTTGGAGTGTGGAACGTACACTCACTGAACACTAAACAGTAAGAGATGGCATCAAGAGGAAAGAATGAAAGTTTACACGTAGCACGATTATGGCTGTCATGACATTTCATCAGCCTGTGATTGTTGACCGTTAATTAACAAACACATTTAGCATCTCCTGGCTTCCAAAGCCATTGATGCAGACCTTTGGAATATTTAAATTTGTAAAAAGTCTAATAAATCCATGTAATATAGCCCACACCTTCAAAATAAATCCAATATGTATTTAAGACAGGTCTAAAGAAACATGATACGAAGAAAATGTAGTCCATTTCAGAAGAACAGAATAGCATACTCTATGCTAGAGTTGTCCTTATATTAAGTCCTGATCTGGATATGCCATATGGCTGTGGGCTACACTTGTTCTTTTAGCAGACAAGATTTGCTTAGAATTCCGTGGCATTATTATATAGTATGAAGAATACAATTGAACAAAGCTGAATAAAATAGAAAGGCTATTTTCTCCAAAAGATTTGAGGGAGTGAGCACGTGCGGCTATTCTGTGTTGAGTGTTTAACAAAGAAATAGGTACTCCTATATGCTTAATTTAGAGTTATTTATGTACCTTTAGTTCTACAAACGTTGGGATATATGTTTAGATTATTAATACATTGTAAGGCTGCATGATGCGACTAATGATTTGAAAAAAGGTCGCGTGAAAAGGCATGAGCTCTGCTTTGTTATTTTTGCGCAGGCTGTACACACTTCATGAGTCTCTCATTCACAATTTGACAAGCACTTGATAATGTCTCGAATTTCCCGGCGGCATGCCCTTTGTGTGGCTGTAATGCTCTCTACAAAAATCGATGCCTTTTGCGGCTAGTGGCCGTTGTGGCCTTGGGCTAAATATGATGATAATTCCCTTCTCCCCGAGTACTGCGTGCTCCGAAGCACCTCTCACTCACATGGCTCTCCAGCACGTGATCGGGTCTTTCTCCCAGGTTACAAGCGGAACAGACACATCAGGAACGCAACTGCGCGCATCCTTCTGCAATTCCGATGTGCATATTAAAGATATTGGAAGAACTGTCCAGATTTACTTCTTGTCAGCCAATAAGATGAGTAGATGAGTAGGCCTAACGAACAGCAAAAGCACTAGTCTTATGTCAATCTAATATCTCCCATAGTACAAAAGTTGACCTATTCTATTCTGTGCGAGAAATAAATAAGTCTGGGACAGTTGTGGTATGCGATAGATCCCAAATTAATACAACCCCTAGCGTCAATAAATATTATTTTACGCAATGAGGCGGACAACTTTTCAGAACGTAGCTTAAAATGTTGATAAACTATTAGGCTATTTCTTCACATTATAAGCGCAGCAATTTTCCATTAGAGGGAAAAAACCATTATCAAAAGTGACCACAAATGCGATTATGCATGTAATGCTTTTATTATAAAAAGGTGCATGTTTATGGTAAAAAATTCACTACATTTGAAACTCAACCGCTGCTTATTTATGGCAATTAGGCTCTACAAGACTTGTAAAGAAGGATTAATGTGCTTAATTTTAAGAAGTTATTTGGCCACTTTAGTTGTGATACAAACCTTAATTAAACATATAGGCCTATGGGCTAGGATACATGAGGTGCGCGACTGTGGTTCGAAAAAGTCAAAATGATATATATTAAATGTGTTTTGATTTATAATGTACCATTGTCATGCACTCGTCTCGAAACAGGGGCGGGGGAAGAAATACAAGTAATCTATGCACTTAAATAGCAAATGGAGCAGGCTTTTCCCGTGGTACATTTTCAAGCCAGCCAGGTAGGCTATACTTCTGTTTTAAAGAGAAGCCATGTGCTTAATATTAGGAAAGTTGAGGAATACATTTGGTAGGTCTAGCCTATTGAAAGCTGATAGGATCCTCCTATTTTTAATAGAAGCCATCACTCTGTTGTCTCATGCAATTGCACAGCCTATAGAAATGTTGCGCAACATGAAGTGTTACAGCGCTGAGTACCATGCAGTTAGCAAGTTTGGTAGGCTACTAATGACCATCAGGAGCATCAGAGCTTGGAGAAGCCTAATTACTAAACAGTCACTTGGAATTTGACTGCCTTCATGACTCCTGACCGCCGTTGTGGCGGTAATACGGTCACAACAGCCCTAAGCAGGATCTACATTCCTACCAATGGATTAAGACACTGCACTAGGGACTAAATGAAGCTGTGGGGTGACGGAGTGCGTACCTGTCGGTGCTGTGGTGCTGGGTTCATTTGTGGAGGTGGGGTGGCAAAGACAACAGAGGGGGGTTGTCCAGGAGGGAAGGTGGCCTGTGAAAGGGAGAGGAAAGGAGAGGAGAGACCGTGATCAACACTATGGTTGCTGATTGGACAAACAACCATGAGACAAGATTGAAGCCCCAATTAAAACAAACAGTAGATTCTCATTACCTGTTGGAGTCCGGGGGAGGGGGCAGGGTGGGTGGCAGAGGGGGGTCCCGTTATAGGCTGTGGTGCTTTATTCATTTCATGTGGTTCTGCATGGGCGCACTCGGACTTGTACAGAAATCTGAGAGGAAGAGGGTGGAGGAGGTGAAGAGAAAATCAGGGATAGACTATGCGAGAGAGAGAACGGTGTTTAGGCTTTGTTGATCAGCACTCACACTTTGAACCGTGTTTAGTCCCAGGAACGGGAGGAAGGCTCGGTGGTGTGCCAATGTGGTGGCCGTCTGTCCTCTGATCGCCCTGTCAGAAAGAGAGAGGTCAGATTGTCTCTGTCATCTCAGTTATGAATCCAATGGTTTGGTACACAGGGG
Organism: Salvelinus fontinalis; assembly: GCF_029448725.1. NCBI lineage: Eukaryota > Metazoa > Chordata > Actinopteri > Salmoniformes > Salmonidae > Salvelinus > Salvelinus fontinalis. Next base: position 41,479,064 of record NC_074675.1, read on the forward strand.
ATACAATTCTATTCCCCAGGAGATAGACATATTGTCAGGGGCTGGGAATTGTCAAGGACATCACAATACGATTTCACAATTCTATATGTAGGTTAGTGCGATTCAATACTGCGATTTTGCGATTTGATGTTCCAAACATACCTATTGCTCACTATATGTCTGCTGCACAGCGAAGAGAGCATGAGAAAATTAGTTTTGATCAGTCATGAAAATAAGTGTTGAAAACATGTTGGCTCACTATTTTAAAGACAGAACAAGCTATATGATTAAAAATACCGGAGTTGGCACAGATACAATGAGAGTTAGACAGGGTTTATTCTGGTTCAGAAATGGTGCTTAGGTGGTGAGCGTGGCCATTGGAGTGGTCGCTAACCGAACATTTGAGGCCCTTCTGTTGTCCGCAGTGACAAAATGTAGCCGGTTAAAACCTAATTTCCTACAATTCTACACATTTCCACTAGTCAAAGAAAAATGTGCCGTTGTAAAGCCAATTTCCTGCAATTCTACACATTTTGCCATGACTTACCCTAGCCGAGTGACGCAAACATAACAGAATTAATGGAGGCCTCAGGCCACGACAAAAATACTAATGAATGTGGTTCATTTTGGTGATTGTTAGTTCTTAAAAATAATAAACTCAGCAAAACAATAAACATCCCCTCACGGTCAACTGTGTTGATTTTCAGCAAACTTCACATGGTGTAAATATTTGTATGAACATAACAAGATTCAACAACTGAAACATGAGCTGAACAAGTTCCACAGACATGTGACTAACAGAAATTTAATAATGAGCAAAGTGGGAGTCAAAATCAAAAGTAACAGTCAGTATCTGGTGTGGCCACCAGCTGCGTTAAGTACTGTAGTGCATCTCCTCCTCATGGACTGCACCAGATTTGCCAGTTCTTGCTGTGAGATGTTACCCCACTCTTCCACCAAGGCACCTGCAAGTTCCAGGACATTTCTGGGGGGAATGAACCTAGCCCTTACCCTCCGATCCAACAGGTCCCAGATGTGCTCAATGGGATTGAGATCCGGGCTCTTCGCTGGCCATGGCAGAACACTGACATTCCTGTCTTGCAGGAAATCACGCACAGAACGAGCAGTATGGCTGGTGGCATTGTCATGCTGGAGGGTCATGTTAGGATGTGCCTGCAGGAAGGGTAGCACATGAGGGAGGAGGATATCTTCCCTGTAACGCACAGCGTTGAGATTGCCTGCAATGACAACAAGCTCAGTCCAATGATGCTGTGACACACCGCCCTGGACCATGACGGACCCTCCACCTCCAAATTGACCCCGCCGCAGAGTACCCAGGCCTCATTGTAACGTTCATTCCTTCGAGGATAAATGCAAATCCGACCATCACCCTGGGTGAGAAAAAAACACGACTCGTCAGCGAAGAGCACTTTTTGCCAGTTCTGTCTGGTCCAGTGACGGTGGGTTTGTGCCCATAGGCGACGTTGTTGCCGGTGATGTCTGGTGAGGACCTGCCTTATTGCGGACTGTCTGAGCACTGATGGAGTGATTGTGCATTCCTGGTGTAACTCGGGCAGCTGTTGCCATCCTGTACCTGTCCCGCAGGTGTGATGTTCAGTCGTACCGATCCTGTGCAGGTGTTGTTACACATGGTCTGCCACTGCGAGGACGATCAGCTGTCCGTCCTGTCTCCCTGTAGCGCGGTCTTAGGCGTCTCACAGTACGGACATTGCAGTTTATTGCTCTGGCCACATCTGCAGTCCTCATGCCACCTTGCAGCATGCCTAAGGCATGTTCACATAGATTAGCAGGGACCTGGGCATCTTTCTCTTGGTGTTTTCAGAGTCAGTAGAAAGAACTCTTTTGTGTCCTAAGTTTTCATAACTGGGACCTTAATTGTCTACCGTCTGTAAGCTGTTAGTGTCTTAACGACCGTTCCACAGGTGCATATTCATTAATTGTTTATAGTTCATTGAACAAGCTTGGGAAACAGTGTTTAGACCCTTCACAATGAAGATCTGAAGTTACTTGGATTTTTACAAATTATCTTTGAAAGACAGGGTCCTGAAAAAGGGACGTGTCATTTTTTGCTGAGTTTATATAGGTCCATTATATTTTCTACATACTTTAAATCTTGTTTTCGTCATTTAAGTTCACACTGAAAACGTTTTTCCATCTCGAAAAATTATATGTCAACACCCAATGCCTTTCGGAAAGTACTTTCCCCACATTGTTAGATTACAGCCTTATTCTAAAATGTGTTAAATTGTTATTTTTTTCCTCATCAATCTACACACAATATGCCATAATGACAGAGCAAAAACAGTTTGTTTTTCAACAGGACAATGACCCTAAACACCTCCAGGCTGCTTAAGGGCTATTTGACCAAGAAGAGTGATGGAGTGCTGCATCAGATGACCTGACCTCCACAATCACCCGACCATAACCCAATTGAGATGGTTTGGGATGAGTTGGACCGCAGAGTGAAGGAAAAGCAGCCAACAAGTGCTTAGCATATGTGGGATGTCCTTCAAGACTATTGGAAAAGCATTCCTCATGAAGCTGGTTGACAGAATGCCAAGGGTGTGCAATGCTGTCATCAAGGCAAGGGGTGGCTAATCTAAAATATATTTTGAATTGTTTAACACTTTTTTGGTTACTACATGATTACATGTGTTATTTCATTGTTTTGATGTATTCACTATTATTCTACAATGTAGAATGAATGAGTAGGTGTGTCCAAACTTGACTGGTACTGTACACAGTGCCTTCGGAAAGTATTCAGACTCCTTGACTATCACGTTGTTACGCTACAGCCTTAGTCTAAAGTTGATTAAATAGTTTTCTTGATGATGCCACCATCATGCTTCACCGTAGGGACGGTGCCAGGTTTCCTCCCGACGTGACGCTTGGCATTCTGGCCAAAGAGTTCAATCTTGGTTTCATCAGACCAGAGAATCTTGTTTCCCATTGTCTGAGAGTCCATTAGGTGCCTTTTGGCAAACTCCAAGCGTGCTGTCATGTGCCTTTTACTGAGAAGTGGCTTCCGTCTGGCCCATCTACCATAAAGGCCTGATTGGTGGAGTGCTGCAGAGATGGTTGTACTTCTGGAAGGTTCTCCCATCTCCAAAGAGGAACCCTGTCAGAGGGACCATTGGGTTCTTGGTCACCTCCCTGACCAAGGCCCTTCTCCCCAGATTACTCCGTTTGGCCAGCTCTAGGAAGAGTCTTGGTGGTTCCAAACTTCTTCCATTTAAGAATGATGGCCACTGTTCTTCAGGACCTTCAATGCTGCAGAAATGTTTTGGTACCCTTCCTCAGATCTGTGCCTCGACTCTCAATCCCGTCTCGGAGCTCTACGCACAACCCCTTCGACCTCATGGCTTGGTTTTTGCTCTGACATGCACTGTCAACTGTGGACCGTATTTTGACAGGTGTTTGCCTTTCCAAATCATGTGCCATCAACTGAATTTACCACAGGTGGACTCCAATCAAGTTGCAGAAACATCATGGATGATTAATGGAAACAGGAGCTCAATTTCCAGTCTCATAGCAAAGGCTCTGAATACTTACGTAAATAAGGTATCTGGTTTTTTATATATATAAATAATCCCCCCAAAAATCTCAAAATCGGTTTTCGCTTTGCCTTTATGGGTTATTGTGTGTGGATTGATGAGGAAAATGTTTTATTTGATAGATTTTTGAATAAGACTAACGTAACAAAATGTGGAAAAAGGGAAGGGGTCTGAATACGTTCCGTATACACATGGACACGATTATTATTATCTATTTTGTAACTGTTTAGACATAGGAGGCCCACCCAAGACTTTTCTATGCATAAAAACCCCTGATAGTCTTAGCCATCTAGCATTTAATTGCTTTACAAATCGATACTTGGAGTCAAAGTATCGATATATCATCCAAAATAATATTGCAATATATAACTATTGATTTTTTTCACCCCATCACTATTATTGTCCCGATAGAATATGTTGGGTTTCATCTAGCGGCCATTCACTCTGAATTAACAGTAGACACACACCCTCTCTCTGTCTCAGCCACACACAAAGAGCAGTTGGGAAAAGCCCTGAGTCATTCTGAGTCAGTGTTTTCTAAGGGAAATTACACTTCTGTCAAGTGAAAGAAGCCAAAACAAACACTGACTATAAGACAGAGAAGAAAAGCACACTAAACATAAACCCAGCACCTTTCAAATGGACAGGTGGAACAGCAAACTTAAAGAAATGTTGAAATAGACATTTTCCACTAGCACTACTACACCCTCAGACCGGTGGGGGAGTTAGAAGGGATTTGGCAATGTCTCTAAAAAAGGAGGTCGTAGTTGGTTTAGGTCAGAGACAGAAAGTGAGTTTGTGCTGAGTTGACACTTCGGAGCAAAAAAGGTCTCTCCAGTCTACGCAAAAGAAGCCAACAAGAGTTAGTTTGCATCAAGTTCCAAAAATTCAGCCGCACAAATGTACGTAGAACTACGTAGAGTGATGCAAACGGCCCTCCATCGCCTTGGTTTGCGTAGACTGTGTAGAGCCTTTTGGAGGGTAACAGCTAATGAAAAACTCATTCACCCTGAGGGGAAGAGACCTATGTTTTGGGCCACACCCTATAGCTGAGTCCTAAAACTGTTCCCTCTGGAAGGATGAGGGAGCACTTCACATACATGAAGGATTCAGTTGAGTTCCCTGATGAGCAAACAGCCATGACCATATATCTCAATCACATCCTATTCCAGCAGCATTAACTGTGTGCATACTAAATAAACTCAGTATGTGTCCTACTCCCACAGCAATAGTGCTGCAGTGCAGAACTGACCAGGCAGGATAGCCCAAGGGAGAAGGGGTTGAAGGGAGGGGGGGGATGTGTGAAACCCAGCCGAGACCACACCCACCAGTTCCAGTCATCCAGCTGGCCTGACAGGCAGCAGAGGGGGATGAATGTGTATGTGTGGGGCGGGGACGTTCATGGTCAACCACCAATGCAACAGAGACCGATGCATAACCCCAACACGGACCCCATGACCTATTGTGGGTGGGAGCACAGAGGCCTAAGACCCAGGCTGTCGCCATAACAAAGCAGAAAAGGTGTGTGTGTGTGTTTACCTATGTACTAATGGATCATTTTAGGTGTTAGTCTGTGTGAATGGTAGTATCATGGGAAGTTTACACAATGTTTGTTACGCAGTCTCAAACCCCAAGAGTGCTGAAGGGAATGACTAAACAGTGAGATACATGTCATGTTTGTAACGTTTGAATTGCTAGCCTCTGATTCTCAGACATTGTTCACATATAACTTAGCCTACCCAATAGTCGGCCTTAAAAGCACTGTACTGCCTGGATGGCCATGCACAAACACACTAGATGTGATGACCTCTGAAATGTCTGTTCAACTCTAAAGCTAGGTAACTCTTTGAACAGTACCAGCCAGGTCAATGGGCCGATGGCAGTGCCAAAAAAGTAATGCATTTCTGTGGTGGAAATTAAGGAAAAAGACACCTGTCAAGACTGCACGCATAGCTACTGCCAAATAATGTTTATATGTAACCCATAGCTTAATATAACACGCCTTACGGAGGGACATCAGGGGCCAATTGTTTCTAAAGTATTGTGGTGTCATGCCCTAAAAAAAAATGATTACCTCATTCCAATCACTACCCATCTGCCAGATCCCATCCCAGAGAGCATTTCAAATTGAAATGTGATAAAGAACAACTTCACATCTGTTGGACAGAATTGAATGACAGTGTCCTCTGTAAAGTAGATTTGTATGATCAACAACGTTCAGAACATTGCAGGTGAGTGACCTCATTCCCTACACCAGGGCTTCCTAACCCTTTTCACCCAGGACCAGACAGGTTCTAGTCAATGACCGTACACTTGGCAAGCTACATCAGTCATTTGTTATTGATCATCATCACAATTCCACCACTATTGTTATTATTTACAATAACTAACTCAATATGAGCGCCAAAGCTATTCAGAGAAAGGCATTTGGTAGAGGACTAATTAATAATGGGGTAAATCTGGGATCATGGCTCGCCTGCTTCCTCAAGGCTCACGAGCTGGCTCTGAAGCGGCATCCATTTTGAGCCGAGGTTCTCAGCCAAGTTCACGTGTCGGTAATCGCCGTATATCAGTAATCGCTTCTCTAATGCAGATGTTACTACAACAGAAAGACATCTTGCCAGACACCCCTGCGGACTGAATAGTTGAGCAGTCAAACAAAGCATTTGAGCTAATGCCAAATGTATTATTCCCTACGCTACATTAGCATTAGAAGCCATACACCGGTAATTTTTCAGTCAAGCAAAACATACATAGCTACAAATTCACGGGACAACAAACAAGGCAGACCTGACGACTGTCAGACAATACACACAGTAATATTGCTAGCTACAGGCATGCAGTCTACGGATAGTGGATAACTTTCAAACCCTCAGTTCTGACAAGCTCCGGTAACGTGAGACGATAAGGCGTGTAGGATTGCTTTGCTGTGCGGCGCCATGTTGCTCCAACAGCTTTTTCGGTCGTCACTAGTTACCACAGCCACAAAGTCATAATCCCCGCCCAGTTCAATAATTTAACTTAACCACACTGCTAACATTTATTTTATTTAACTAGGCAAGTCAGTTAAGAACAAATTCCTATTTACATTGACGGCCTACTAAGGAACAGTGGGTTAACTGCCTTGTTCAGGGACAGAACGAAAGATGTTTAATCTGTCAGCTCAGGGATTCGATTCAACAACCTTTCGGTTACTGGTCCAATGCTCTAACTACTAGACTATCTGCCGCCCCGACATTATGCCTAACCTTAAATTAAGAACAAAAAGCAAACATTTTTGGGTTCTTTACGATATAACCAATTCTGACTTTGAGGCTGTGCTAACTAGTGGCAACCATTTTTCCCCCAAACCCACTTTGGAGTTACCACGTGGGTGGATCTCCGGCTTTAGCGCGCGCAGCAAGTGTGGCACAATGCGCACACACAGCAGCCTGCTTCTTGTACTACTCTATTCTCTTATCGGTTTTGATTTTAAAATGTGCCAACATTTATAGCAACCATAAACGGACAATGCTCAATCTGCATATAATTACATGCAGGCTAGCAAGCATGTAGCTGAGGAACGCTCAACTCCGTTCTTACATCGAGGTGGATATATAAGAAAACTGAGTTAGCATTCAGCTAACAAGCAAGGGGTCTCCCAAATACCGAAAAGATGGTAACTACCACCCGGAAACTGATCAGCATCTGTACCATTTCAACCGCACGGTAGCATCCTCGATATGCTGTGTCATCCTCTGAACATTACGCATGGGATAAACGAACTTGCCAATGTGGATCCTACCACATTGTCCATGCATCAGCAATATGTATTCTCAGTAAACGGAGATCCCACAATATATCCCTCTGTCAAATTACAAACGCCACAGTTAAATATGTGGGGCGGCAGGTAGCCTTGTGGTTAGAGCGTTTGGCCAGTAACCGAAATGTTGCTGGTTCGAATCCCCGAGCTGACAAGGTAAAAAATCTGTCGCTCTGCCCCTGAACAAGGCAGTAAACCCACTGTTCCCAGATAGGTCGTAATTGTAAATAAGAATTTGTTCTTAACTGACTTGCCTAGTTAAATAAAACTTACAAATAAATATGCCGCGTTCAAAACAGCTGGGAATTCGGGGGGGAAAACGAGGTCAAATGATAATCGACATTCAAAACGATGTGTCCAGTCGGTCGTTTTTATCCCCGAAATTCCAGTTGTCTTGAAGTCTCCGACTTCAGTGCAATGAAGACAACTGGAGATTCGGGGATAAAAACGACCGACTGGACAAAGCGTTTTGAATGTCGATTATCATTTCACCTCGTTTTTTCCCCCGAATTCCCAGTTGTCTTGGAAGCACCACATAACCACAGTGTTAACTAGTTACAACACAGACGTGCAGACTGGGAAGGCGACAAAATTATGCCTCCTCGACCAACTAACTACCGGTACTTCAACTATAACATTACCACCCTTACGAAACAAGATAGCAGTCACAGAGTGCAGTATGCTGCGTCCAAAATAAGTCGACTGCAGTTACCGCACGTTCAAAACTGCAATATTTTTTTGTAAGGAACGATTGGGTTCAATGTCCATTTCTCAAGAATAAAGTAAAGAACATATGTGTCATAAAAGTTGCTACCGAAAACAAACAGTTATTCACCACAAACCGAGCAAATTATGTGACCGTTTCTCATAACGTTAGCGCTAGCTGCATAGTAGAAAACTGCTTACCATTAATTAGCTATACACGTTTAGAATAGTATTAGCTAGCTAATAAAGGGATTCAAATGGATGTTTTTAATTCGGTCTGTCAATCTCCTGCCTTCGTCAATTCTCTTTCGTAGGCTAATGTTTATCACCTCGTAGGAAGGGGTGTCCTATCTCTTTTGGGGGTGGGGGTTGGTTGGGCTAACAGTCGAAAAATCACAGTCTGGGAGTGGAGACACAGCTCGAGCCCCCATATCGATCTACTGGGTTTAATTTCAATTTTAAAAGCGCGGATGAATGCGGTTTGTCAATTTGTTTCTCACACAATTCTGAATTAGCAAAGAGTATAGATGGAAATCATAACATTTACCTTTCTCTCCTTCAGTCCGCAGTCGGACGAAATGGGCGGTCCCGGAAGCCGGTAGCCAAATTCCGGTTTAATCAGTCATGTGACAGGGAAGCCGGTATGATTGTAGCTACTACCCGTTTTAGTTGAAACGTCGAATTGCTGAACCACAAACTAATGTGCAGTACAGTATTCGTGTAATATTAAAACTAATTCATACACGCACAATAAAACACACATCACTAGCGGCTAGATGGTTGCTTTTGCTCGCATGGGCATGGCCAGATTGGTGTCTGTGATGTCAGTGTGCAGTCTGAAAAGTTTATTAAGATATGTAAAACGTATCAGTATAATATGCATTTACTTTCCTTAAATGTGTATTTTAAATGTTCATTACATACCATTGTCTGCAACATCCAGCAAGTTAGTATTCAGAACCTCTGCTGCAGTGAGGGTTCATTACCAATCTCACCTCAGTAGCTCTCCACTGCTCAGTTTCATAATTAGCCATCCAGATCTGCCAACTGTGTAATGAAATGTATCTTTCAGAAACTTGTCCCTCAGGTATAACAGACAAATTACAGACAATTACACCAAATGGATCTAAAACTTTTATTTGAACCTTTTACAGTACTGTAACAAAACCAACAAAACTGAATGAAGAAGACATTTTCCATGCTCTAATTACAAAAAGGAGGTTGTCATGTGGGAAAGAGAAACCGGTTGTAGTATTGATGTGGACTGAGTGTGTGTTGTTCATCACTAGGGCTGCATTTACACAGGCAGCCCAAATCTGATATTTTTTCTCACTAAATTGTTCTCTTGACCAATCAGACCTACTCTGAAAATGATCTGATTAGTCAAAAGACCAATTAGTGAAAACATTTTTTTTTGGGATGCCTGTGAAAATGTAGCTTTGGAGGCTGAATGAGAAGCAGGGAGAGGCTAAACACAGTTCCCTTCTGACAGCTGACCCTAGATCAGTTATATATTTGCGGAGCCTAAAAAGCTGGTTTAATACATTTATGAGGAAATGATCCTAGATCAGAACAAAGAGGAATCCAATCTAAATAGTGTGAATGAGGGGACAGTTTCCACTCCCCGCGCCAGTCAGTTCGACCACCCAGAACACAACCATTTATTTTCACAGAGGCTGTTGACAAGAGAAAGAGGGGTAGGCCTTCCTGGCTCTTTTCAGACATGGAATAAAGTAGTAAAATACGAAGTCTAAAAGAGTCAGGGAGGGCTACCAATGAGAGACCGGTAAGAAGAGTAGCGTGGGTACCAGGGGAGGACAATAGGGCGCAATCTAGGCATCGTAGT